>NW_027014524.1:0-13359 GCF_036934945.1 Oncorhynchus masou masou | reverse complement strand
AGTTTCTTGGCAATTTCTCGCATTTCTCAGAAAAAATAATAGACTGACGGGTTTCAGACGAAAAGGCTTTGTTTCCGGCCATTTTGAGCCTGTAATCAAACCCACAAATGCTGATGCTCCAGATACTCAACTAGTTTAAAAGAATGACAGTTTTATTGCCCCAGAGTCTGCAACACCACCAAGCAGCAGCACCACCAAGCAAGCGGAACTATGAAGACAAAGGAGCTCTCCAAACAGGTCAGGGACAAAGTTGTGGAGAAGTGCAGATCAGGGTTGGGCTGTAAAAAAATAGACACTTTGAATGTCCCACGGAGCACCATTAAATCCATTATAACATTTTTTAAAGAATATGACACCACCTCAAACCTGACAAGAGAGGGCCACCCACCAAAACTCACGGACCAGGCAAGGATGGCATTAATCAGAGAGGCAACAAAGAGACCAAAGATAAACCTGAAGGAACTGCAAAGCTTTACAGCAGAGATTGGATTATCTGTCCATAGAATCACTTTAAGCCGTACAGTCCAGAGCTGGGCTTTACGGAAGAGTGCCCAGAAAACAAATAAGCAAACATGTTTCCTGTTCGCCAAAAGGCATGTGGGAGACTCACCAAATATATGGAAGAAGGTACTCTGGTCAGATGAGACAAAAATGTAGCTTTTTGGCCATCAACGAAAACGCTATGGCTGGTGCAAACCCGACACCTCTCATCACTCTGAGAACACTATGTTTTTCATCAGCAGGGACTGGGAAACTGGTCAGAATTGAAGGAATGATGGATGGCGCTAAATACAGGGAAAGTCTTGAGGGAGATGACAATGTCTCTAAGCATAC
Organism: Oncorhynchus masou masou; assembly: GCF_036934945.1. Classification (NCBI taxonomy): domain Eukaryota; kingdom Metazoa; phylum Chordata; class Actinopteri; order Salmoniformes; family Salmonidae; genus Oncorhynchus; species Oncorhynchus masou. Next base: position 12,525 of record NW_027014524.1, on the reverse strand, counting down.
TGCTTAAGCAACACTCGAGTGGTTTAAGGGGAAACATTTAAATGTTTTGGAATGGCCTAGTCAATGCCCAGACCTCAATCCAATTGAAAATCTGTGGTATGACTTAAAGATTGCTGTACACCAGCGGAACCCATCCAACTTGAAGGAGCCGGAGCAGTTTTGCCTTGAAGAATGGGAAAAAATCCCAGTGGCTAGACATGCCAAGCCAATAGAGACATACCCCAAGAGACTTGCGGCTGTAATTGCAGCAAAAGGTGGCTCTACAAAGTATTGATTTTGGGGGGTGAATAGTTATGCACGCTCAAGTTTGTCTTATTTATTGTTTGTTTCACAATAAAAATATTTTGCAGCTTAAAAGTGGTAGGCATGTTGTGTAAATCAAATGATACAATTAGAACTGTCATTTACAATGTCTACACTGTATTTCTGATCAATTTGTTGTTATTTTAATGGACAAAAAAATTACTTTTCTTTCAAAACAAGGACATTTCTATGTGACTCCAAACTTTTAAATGGTAGTGTATGGAGCATAATGTATATACAGTTTTATTCACATGTTTTCAAGTTCTGGTGACAAATCATGGATCCCAATTCTTGCATAGTGGACACATGTGGTGTGTGCAAAATACTTTTCTGAAGGTTGTACTGATTATAATGAGCTGATGCTAAGCTACTTGCCAGCTATGTGTAGCGCCATGTTTATCGACATTACACAATGCATTCTGGGTGTCACGTAAATGCCTGTCAGACCAAAGATGTTATAGTGAGATGAAGGAATGGTTCACTCATCTTTCGAAATGAAGTTCAGAAATTGATGATTGTAGACGACACACATGCATACTGCAAATATAACAAACTCATTGTGTCTCTTTTTATTACATTTGATTGACAGAAAAAAACATGTTGGCATGCACAAACTACCCATGCACAAACTACCCATCGTCGAATTACTTTGGATTTATAAGAAGTGTTTTACTCAATTATTTTGATCAATGTTGCGCTTACCCATGATGTGATTAATTATAAATAGTAATAGCTATTAGCTAATTCATATTTTGATTTCTGTCAGCCGAGAGTTATCTAAATATGACTTGTGTTACTGTCAATCTTTCCCCGGTCATCTCTAGGACTAATGTAGCCTACATTTTCCGGTTTGGATGATTGTGTATGCTGTAGCTACTTCTGTGAATGTCTGAACATTGCATCCAAAAATAAACTGCTCCCATTCAGGACATACCTTTGTAAGGACTGTATTTGTGCAAAATGTTTCTGTGAAAAAACAGTGTGGCCAGCTCAAGTGCTGACTGTTGCGTCAATCGAAACTGGAAGTTATAAATAAGTATTCTAATCACACCAGTTGGAGTGTATGCTGCAGGGGACCACTGTAGAATGATCACACCTGTTTGTTGGTAGTGTGAAAAGCTTAAGTATATTTTTGCAATTACATTTACTTTTGACACTTGAATATTTAAAACCAAATACTCTAAGACTTACTCAAGTAGTATTTTACTGGTTGACTAACTATGCATGGAGTAATTTTCTTTTAAGGCATCTTTACCTCTACTCAAGTATGACAATTGGGTACTTTTTTCACCACTGTCAACAACCAATATAACAGAGATTGAAGAATTCAGAAAATAATATTGAGGAAACTTGCACAATCTAGGTGTGTTAAAACAACAAAATGTGGAAAATGCCGAGAGGTGTGAATACTTTTTGAAGGCATTGTGCACTTGCATCCTCTGCAATATTCTAGTGGGTTTAAAGGTCTTACATATTGCCCTAATTGAGGTAAGGGGTATATTGTTTTCTTTAGCAAAAAGCCTGGCAAGACATGTCACACGTCTTAATGCATAGTATTATTAGTATTGGATAGAAAACACTCTGTTGTTTCTAAAACTGTTTGAATGATGACAGTGAGTATAGCATAACTCATAACTCATTTGCTCGCGTCTCATGAGGATGGATTACTGGGCTGAACACGCTAACAACAAGTGGCTATTTGGACATAAATGATGGAACTTTATGGAAAAAATCAGTCATTTATTGTCGAACTGGGATTCAGGGGAGTGCCTTCTGATGAAGATCATCAAAGTTAACAGAATATTTATTGTGTTGTTCTAACTTTGTTGATTCCAAAATGGGATTTTATCTATATTTCTGCTTTTTGTGAGTCCTATCTTTGGCTGGTTTTGATTGATTGATAGACAACAATTTTTTCACCTCTTCCACCCTAACTTTACGGGATTGTAAATTACAATGCATGTCTTTCATAATTTGATTAGATATACATACATAAATTTGCTAATCTTGCCAAAGAAAAAATAATTAAAGTAGTTAGTAATATGAGTTGGTTTTATGATGACAGAACTTCAGTTATGGTGCTCCAATGCTTTTTTACTGTAAATCTATTTAATTTATCTTGGTTTCATAGTGTGGTTTCTTCTTTTTTTCAGTTTGTTCACATGATTTCTCAATTTTCTCAATTTTTCAAATCGGTTGTGCAGCAAGACTTTTGCCATTCCTTTAGCCTCACCCCTCTAAACCATACAATTGTTCAATTCCTCATCATGCCATGGGGATTTAACGGTCGCATTTCTTACCATGGAGCTGCCCAGAATCTGTCACGGTTCATGAATCCTCTCTCTCTCTCTCTCTCTCTCTCTCTCTCTCTCTCTCTCTCTCTCTCTCTCTCTCTCTCTCTCTCTCTCTCTCTCTCTCTCTCTCTCTCTCTCTCTCTCTCTCTCTCTCTCTCTCTCTCTCTCTCTCTCTCTCTCTCTCTCTCTCTCTCTCTCTCTCTCTCTCTCTCTCTCTCTCTCTCTCTCTCTCTCTCTCTCTCTCTCTCTCTCTCTCTCTCTCTCTCTCTCTCTCTCTCTCTCTCTCTCTCTCTCTCTCTCTCTCTCTCTCTCTCTCTCTCTCTCTCTCTCTCTCTCTCTCTCTCTCTCTCTCTCTCTCTCTCTCTCCCCTCCAGTGTGGGCGTGGTTTCCCAATCTCGGCCTGATTGTCTGCGCCAGCTGGAACCTGTTATGTACTTGAGTGAAGACCCAAAAGCGGTTTTAACAGAAAACAGAGTTCTTTAATGAAAACAGGAATGGCATAAATCCTCTTCCAACGTTGACAATGGAACAAAAAGAACGTAGTATAGTGCAGGATGCACCTGCCAGGCAGACTCCGACAGGATAGGACAAGGTGGAAGCAAACGAGACGACAGCTTGCTTCTGGCATCAAAAACACAAACAAGTTTTCTGAAAGACAGCTGGAGCGTTAACGAGGCCGAAAGGAAGAACCCGGTATTCAAAGTGCCCTAACGGAGTGTTAAACGCCGTCTTCCACTCGTCCCCCCTCCCTGATGCGCACGAGATGGTAGGCGTTACGAAGGTCCAATTTGGTGAAAAACCTGGCTCCCTGCAGGATCTCGAAGGCTGAAGACATAAGAGGAAGCGGATAACGATTCTTAACTGTTATGTCATTCAGCCCTCGATAATCCACGCATGGGCGCAGGGACCCGTCCTTCTTCTGAACAAAAAAAACCCCGCTCCGGCGGGAGAGGAGGAGGAGACTATGGTACCGGCGTCGAGCGAAACCGACAAATAATCCTCGAGAGCCTTACGTTCGGGAGCCGACAGAGAGTATAATCTACCCCCGGGGGAGTAGTTCCCGGAAGGAGATCAATACTACAGTCATACGACCGGTGTGGAGGGAGAGAAGTGGCCTTGGAACGACTGAACACCGTGCGCAGATCGTGATACTCCTCCGGCACCCCTGTCAAATCGCCAGGCTCCTCCTGTGAAGAAGAGACAGAGGAAACAGGAGGGATAGCAGACATTAAACAGGTCACATGACAAGAAACATTCCAGGATAGGATAGTATTACTAGACCAATTAATAGAAGGGTTATGGCGCACTAGCCAGGGATGACCCAAAACAACAGGTGTAAAAGGTGAACGAAAAATTAAAAAAGAAATGGTTTCGCTATGATTACCAGAGACAGTGAGGGTTAAAGGCAGCGTCTCACGCTGAATCTTGGGGAGAGAACTACCATCTAAAGCGAACAAGGCCGTTGGCTCCCCTAACTGTCTGAGAGGAATATCATGTTCCCGAGCCCAGGTCTCGTCCATAAAACAGCCCTCCGCCCCAGAGTCTATCAAGGCACTGCAGGAAGCAGATGAACCGGGCCAGCGGAGATGGACCGGAAAGGTAGTGCGTGATCCAGAAGGGGAGAGGCCTGAGTAGTTGCGCTCACCAGTAGCCCTCCACTTACTGATGAGCTCTGGCTTTTACTGGACATGAGGAGACAAAATGACCAGCGGAGCCGCAGTAGAGACAGAGGCGATTGGTGATTCTCCGTTCCTTCTCCTTGGCCGAGATGCGGATACCCCCAGCTGCATAGGCTCAGCATCCGAGCCGGCGGGGAGGGTGGCAGTGATGCGGCAGGTGGCAGTGATGTGGAGAGGGGAGCAACGGAGAACGCGAACTCCTTTCCACGTGCTCGGCGACGAAGATCAAACCGTCGCTCTATGCAAATAGCGAGAGCTATTAAGGAGTCCAGACTGGAAGGAACCTCCCTGGAGAGGATCTCATCCTTAACCTCGACGAGGAGACCCTCCAGAAAACGAGCGAGCAAAGCCGGCTCGTTCCAGTCACTAGAGGCAGCGAGAGTGCGAAACTCAATAGAATAATCCGTTATGGATCGATTCCCTGACATAGGGAAGACAGGGCCCTGGAAGCCTCCTCCCCAAAAACAGAACGGTCAAAAACCCGTATCATCTCCTCCTTAAAGTCCTGAAACTGGTTAATACACTCAGCCCTCGCCTCCCAGATTGCCGTGCCCCACTCACGCGCCCGTCCGGTGAGGAGAGAAATGACGAGGCGATGCGGGCTGCGCTCCTGGAGTAAGTGTTGGGCTGGAGAGAGAACACCACATCACACTGAGTGAGGAATGAGCGGCACTCAGTGGGCTCCCCTGAGTAACAGGGCGGGTTGTTGATCCTGGGCCCGGAGACTCGGAAACCCTGGAAGTGGGCGGTGGATCGAGGTGGAGTTGGTGAACCTGTCTTGTGAGGTCGGAGACTTGGACGGCCAGGGTCTCAACGGCATGTCGAGCAGCAGACAATTCCTCCTCGTGTCTGCCTAGCATCGCTCCCTGGATCTCGACGGCGGAGTGAAAAGGGTCCGGAGCCGCTGGGTCCATTCTTGGTCTGATTCTTCTGTTATGTACTTGAGTGAAGACCCAAAAGCGGTTTTAACAGAAAACAGAGTTCTTTAATGAAAACAGGAATGGCATAAATCCTCTTCCAACGTTGACAATGGAACAAAAAGAACGTAGTATAGTGCAGGATGCACCTGCCAGGCAGACTCCGACAGGATAGGACAAGGTGGAAGCAAACGAGACTACAGCTTGCTTCTGGCATCAAAAACACAAACAAGAATCAGACACTGAAAGTAGCAGGAACAGAGAGAGAAATAGAGACCTAATCAGAGGGGGAAGAGAGAACAGGTGGGAAAGAGTGAATGAGCTAGTTAGGGGAGATGTAGAACAGCTGAAGAATGAGAGACAGAGAAGGTAACCTAAAAAGACCAGCAGAGAGAGACAGAGTGAAGAGAAAGGACAGGAACAGACATAACAAGACATGACAGAACCACTTATCTTCCCTTTATATGTTCTGTTACCAGTGTTTCTTGTTGTCAGATCGTTGTTTCTTCTCTGAGGTTGTGTCGTGTGTCCGTGCTCTTCTCTTGTGTGGATTCTGCTGTGCTCCTTCCTACTCATCCGGACACACTCCCTGGTTTTCTCAGCACGTTATGATCGGAAGATGCGCCCCGAGTTCCTGGGTCGGATTCCTTCTGAGTACAGTCTGTCTGTCATGTTGCTGCTGTGAACTACATTCATTAAACCATCGTTGCTTGCATCTTGCATCCGCCTGTGTTGTAACAGAATCACGGCTGGTGAGAAGGATGAGGAAATTCACCCACTCCCAGGATAACTTGAGCCTCTTGCTCCCGGAGCCTGTGTCAGCCCTCCGACAGATGGAGAAGACCCGCTCGATCCAGAGCAGGGATGAAAGTCGACTTCAAATTCGTATTTGTAGGCACGGCAGCCGCAGTCACAGGCACCCCCAGCGATGAAGCTGCAGGAAGATCAGACTCCAGGACGGCGAAACTATTCGTTGTTTGTATCCTCTCCGTGCCTCACGTTGGGAGTGTAGACTGCTTTGCGGGAAGTTACTGTCTTTGGCTTCCACGGCACGTGACATGTGACCATCGTTGATCGTCTTGCTCCTCTTGTTGTGCTCTTTCGACTCCGCTCTGAGATGGGGGAACTCCAGGCAAAACTGGCCAGTCAGATAATGACAAGTGATAAGGCGGAGATACATTCAAAAAGCTATTGACCTCTTGTCCTCTGCGTTGTGTATTATCTAATATAATATAATAGTAATACTCTTACATTACCATGGACTGATGGACTTCAAGGCTTTTAGAGATACTTTTGTTACACTTTCCAGCTTTATGCAAGTCATCAAATCTTAATCTTAGGTCTTCTGAGATCTTTGTTCGAGGCATGATTCACATCAGATAATGCAGCTTGTGTATAGCAAACTCAAGTTTTGTGAGTGTTTTTTATTAGGCAAGGCAGCTCTAACCATCTCCAATCTTGTCTCATTGATTGGACTCCAGTTTCGCTGTCTCCTGACTCCAAATAGCTTTTAGCCTAGGTGTTCACGTTCTTTTTCCAACCTACACTGTGAAAGTTTAAATTATGTATTTAATATAGTCAAGAATATACAATGTGTGTTATTAGTTTATGCACACAATGTTTGTCTATTGTTGTGACTTAGATGAGGATCACATTTGATGACCAATTTATGCAGAAATCTAGGTAATTCCAAAGGGTTCACATAATTTTTCTTGCCATTGCTATTGATCTAAAACTTGGTTGGAGTCCACCTATGGTAAAATCAATTGATTGGACATGATTTGGAAAGTCACACACCTGTCTATATAAGGTCCCACAGTTTACAGTGCATGTCAGAGCAAAAACTTAGCCATGAGGTCAAAGGAATTGTCCGTAGAGATTTGAGATAGGATAGTATCGTGATACAGATCTGGGGAAGGGTACTAAAATATTTCTGCAGCATTGAAGGTCCCTGAGAACGCAGTGGCTTCCCATCATTCTTAAATGGAAGAAGTTTGTAACCCCCAATAATTTTACTAGAGCTGGCCGCCAGACCAAACAGAGCAATCGGGGGAGAAGGGCCTTGGTCAGGGAGGTGACCAAGAACCCAATGGTCACTGACACAGAGAGAGATCCTCTGTGGAGATGGGAGAAGCTTCCAGAAAGATAGTAATGCTCTTTCTGGAGTGCTCCCCATCTATTCTGACAGAGCTTGAGTGGGTCTGCAGAGAAGAATGAAGAATGTGAAGACTTACAGAAAACATTTGACCTCTGTCATTGCCAACAAAGGGTATATAACAAAGTATTGAGATAAAATGAACTATATTTTGGTAATCCGAACCATTGAACATACCCGGTGGTACTTAATGAATATGATGTCAGTTTGGTTGTCATCTGAGCCATTCTTATCAATGATAAGATGACATAAACTCTCCAGTGGAAAGTCTACACATCAGAGTTATCGGATTCACATGGAATTGTTGTTCAATTTAAATGTTTGAATATGAAATTATTCGTTATAGGATGAAATATGATTTTAGCTTCTAAAATGTGAGTTTTCATAATATAGGGCTGCTCAATCTAAAATAGAATGACGCTTTCATTTGGACTTCGCCTGTACAAAATTGAAAAACAGATTACATAATATACCAAGGTTATCGTACACATTTTTGGAGTGGTAGACAAGCATTATTGGGTGTGTGTGTGATGAAGATTATTGGGTGTGTGTGTGCTGTAAGCGAATACATTTCTGTATGAGGGCCGAGAAAGCTAATTATAGAAATCTGAGAAATAGAGCGTTTGGCCAAACGCAGGGCTATTTCTGCCTGGCGTGTTTCAGACGCGGATAGGCTTGGTCATTATTCATTTCTCGAGCGAGGAGAAAGAGCCAGCCGATTTAAATTAAGGAGATATAAGTTTGACCAGTGATATATATCTCTGTCTCTCTCGCAAGTAGACCAAGGTGCATTTCGCTGTTGTCGCGTGTTCCGGTTAAAACATCGTCAAAAAAACGCCTGAAAAGGGTTTGAACATAATACGTTATAAGTAAAACCTTTCACCTGCCAAGGAATCCTATGTGCTGCATTTTCAGGCACAAATGAGGTTTTAGCTTACATGATAAAGCTAACAAGGGAAAAGAGCCATTTTGTTTTCTTGTACTACGTTGAAATTGCGGAACGGAATCCCAGCCCGGCTAGTTCCGTTTGATTTGAGCGTGAAATCATTGACTGCTTAAGTGCCCTAGTATATTCTTTCATGAAGAATTATTCAGGTCACACTCAAGTCATTACTTAGGATATCCAGACGGATATCAATGTCTTATCCAATTGAACTAATCTGGCAATTTACATTCTGAAATAGATCTTTCAAATAATATCCGAATTGATACGTTTTCTAAATAAGACATTGTAAACTTTTTCCAAACTAACCTAGATGAAGCAACGTCTCAGGTTAATTAAAGTTTAATACCCAGATAGCCTACTCCAGCTAGGATTAATCATTGGCATTGATTAATTAATTCAATTTGCTTTTGCAAATTCATTCACGTCCAACTTCCACATCACTGGTACAGTACTGATAGTTTGTCAACATCTATAAGTAGATTTAACTTGTCTATAAAGCTTCCAATGAATTCCAAACCCAAACTTTGAAAGAAAATAGGAACATTTTTCCTATCAAAGGAGGTGGTCATCACTCCTCCGCTAATTAGTGAACCTCCACCCATAAAAGGATTGATCTCTGACCTCAGTAGCGATACCAACCCTAATTATGCCATTAGCGAAAAAACATTCGAAATTGCGAACGCTCTCCAAAATCAACCATCAAACACAGGCTTTGTGATGGTTCTCCCCACTTTGCACTGTTGTATCGCCATAAAAATGTGGCATTGGTCAAATACCACAGTGCACAGCTGAAGCACATGCCAGACATGGCTAACAAGAGGAGACAGGTGGAAAGAGCTGAGCAACTATTGACAAAAGCAGGAAATTAAAACATTCTGCTAGTCGAGGAACTGCATTTGAAATCTGAACAATTAAAAGTAATTGCAAATACTTACAACGATGAATGAGCACAAACTCTTCATCAAAATCGTTGTCTCCAGGAACAACTCAATTTAGCCAAAACTAAATACGATGTTGTACACTCCAAACTAGATACAGTGGGGCAAAAAAGTATTTAGTCAGCCAACAATTGTGCAAGTTCTCCCAATTAAAAATATGAGAGAGGCCTGTAATTTTCATAGGTACACTTCAACTATGACAGACGAAATGAGGAAAACAAATCCAGAAAATCACATGGTGGAAAATAAGTATTTGGTCACCTACAAACAAGCCAAATTTCTGGCTCTCACAGACCTGTAACTTCTTCTTTAAGAGGCTCCTCTGTCCTCCACTCGTTACCTGTATTAATGGCACCTGTTTGAACTTGTTATCAGTATAAAAGACACCTGTCCACAACCTCAAACAGTCACACTCCAAACTCCACTATGGCCATGACCAAAGAGCTGTCAAAGGACACCAGAAACAAAATTGTAGACCTGCACCAGGCTGGGAAGACTGAATCTGCAATAGGTAAGCAGCTTGGTTTGAAGAAATCAACTGTGAGAGCAATTATTAGGAAATGGAAGACATACAAAGACCACTGATAATCTCCTCGCCCTCGATCTGGGGCTCCACGCAAGATCTCTACCCGTGGGGTCAAAATGATCACAAGAACTGTGAGCAAAAATCCCAGAACCACACGGGGGACCTAGTGAATGACCTGCAGAGAGCTGAAACTAAAGTAACAAAGCCTACCATCAGTAACACACTTCTCCGCCAGGGACTCAAATCCTGCAGTGCCAGACGTGTCCCCTGCTTAGGCCAGTACATGTCCAGGCCCATCTGAAGTTTGCTAGAGAGCATTTGGATGATCCAAAAGAAGATTGGGAGAATGTCATATGGTCAGATCAAAACAAAATATAACTTTTTGGAGGTACTGTTTGGAGGACAAAGAATGCTGACTTGCATCCAAAGAACACCATACCTACTGTGAAGCATGGTGGTGGAAACATCATGCTTTGGGGCTGTTTTTCTGCAAAGGGACCAGGATGACTGATCCGTGTAAAGGAAAGAATGAATGGAGCCATGTATCGTGGGATTTTGAGTGAAAACCTCCTTCCATCAGCAAGGGCATTGAAGATGAACTTTGGCTGGGTCATTCAGCATGACAACGATCCCAAACACACCGCCCGGGCAACGAAGGAGTGGCTTCGTAAGAAGCATTTCAAGGTCCTGAGTGGCCTAGCCAGTCTCCAGATCTCAACCCCATAGAAAATCTTTGGAGGGAGTTGAAAGTCCATGTTGCCCAGCAACAGCCCCAAAACATCACTGCTCTAGACGAGATCTGCATGGAGGAATGGGCCAAAGTAACAGCAACAGTATGTGAAAACCTTGTGAAGACTTACAGAAAACATTTGACCTCTGTCATTGCCAACAAAGGGTATATAACAAAGTATTGAGATAAACTTTTTTAGACCAAATACTTATTTTCCACCATAATTTGCAAATAAATAAATTAAAAATCCTACAATGTGATGTTTTGGATTTTTTTCTCATTTTGTCTGTCATAGTTGAAGTGTAACTGGAATGAAAATTACAGTCCACTCTCATCTTTTAAGTGGGAGAACTTGCACAATTGGTGGCTGACTAAATGCTTTTTTGCCCCACTGTGTGTGTATGTATATATATATATATATATACAGTGCCTTGAAAAAAGTAGTCGGCCCCCTTGAACTTTGTGACCTTTTGCCACATTTCAGGCTTCAAACATAAAGATATAAAACTGTATTTTTTGTGAAGAATCAACCTCAAGTGGGACACAATCATGAAGTGGAACGACATTTATTGGATATTTCAAACTTGTTTAACAAATCAAAAACTAAAAAAATTGGGCGTGCAAAATTATTCAGCCCCTTTACTTTCAGTGCAGCAAACTCTCTCCAGAAGTTCAGTGAGGAACTCTGAATGATCCAATGTTGACCTAAATGACTAATGATGATAAATACAATCCACCTGTGTGTAATCAAGTCTCCGTATAAATGCACATGCACTGTGATAGTCTCAGAGGTCCGTTAAAAGCGCAGAGAGCATCATGAAGAACAAGGAACACACCAGGCAGGTCCAAGATACTGTTGTGAAGAAGTTTAAAGCCAGATTTGGATACAAAAAGATTTCCCAAGCTGTAAACATCCCAAGGAGCACTGTGCAAGCGATAATATTGAAATGGAAGGAGTATCAGACCACTGTAAATCTACCAAGACCTGGCCGTCCCTCTAACCTTTCAGCTCATACAAGGAGAAGACTGATCAGAGATGCAGCCAAGAGGCCCATGATCACTCTGGATGAACTGCAGAGATCTACAGCTGAGGTGGGAGACTCTGTCCATAGGACAACAACAATCAGTTGTTTATTGCACAAATCTGGCCTTTATGGAAGAGTGGCAAGAAGAAAGCCATTTCTTAAAGATATCCATAAAAAAGTGTTGTTTAAAGTTTGCCACAAGCCACCTGGGAGACACACCAAACATGTGGAAGAAGGTGCTCTGGTCAGATGAAACGAAAATTGAACTTTTTGGCAACAATGCAAAACGTTATGTTTGGCGTAAAAAAGCAACACAGCTCTTCACCCTGAACACACTATCCCCACTGTCAAACATGGTGGTGGCAGCATCATGGTTTGGGCCTGCTTTTCTTCAGCAGGGACAGGGAAGATGGTTAAAATTGATGGGAAGATGGATGGAGCCAAATACAGGACCATTCTGGAAGAAAACCTGATGGAGTCTGCAAAAGACCTGAGACTGGAACGGAGATTTGTCTTCCAACAAGACAATGATCCAAAACATAAAGCAAAATCTACAATGGAATGATTCAAAAATAAACATATCCAGGTGTTAGAATGGCCAAGTCAAAGTCCAGACCTGAATCCAATCGAGAATCTGTGGAAAGAACTGAAAACTGCTGTTCACAAATGCTCTCCATCCAAACTCACTGAGCTCGAGCTGTTTTGCAAGGAGGAATGGGAAAAAATTCAGTCTCTCAATGTGCAAAACTGATAGAGACATACCCCAAGCGACTTACAGCTGTAATCGCAGCAAAAGGTGGCGCTACAAAGTATTAACTTAAGGGGGCTGAATAGTTTTGCACGCCCAATTTTTCAGTTTTTGATTTGTTAAAAAAGTTTGAAATATCCAATAAATGTCGTTCCACTTCATGATTGTGTCCCACTTGTTGTTGATTCTTCACAAATACAGTTTTATATCTTTATGTTTGAAGCCTGAAATGTGGCAAAAGGTCACAAAGTTCAAGGGGGCCAA
>NW_027014523.1:0-13362 GCF_036934945.1 Oncorhynchus masou masou | reverse complement strand
TTACATTTACATTTAAGTCATTTAGCAGACGCTCTTATCCAGAGCGACTTACAAATTGGTGAATTCACCTTCTGACATCCAGTGGAACAGCCACTTTACAATAGTGCATCTAAATCATTAAGGGGGGGTGGTGAGAAGGATTACTTATCCTATCCTAGGTATTCCTTGAAGAGGTGGGGTTTCAGGTGTCTCCGGAAGGTGGTGATTGACTCCGCTGTCCTGGCGTCGTGAGGGAGTTTGTTCCACCATTGGGGGGCCAGAGCAGCGAACAGTTTTGACTGGGCTGAGCGGGAACTGTACTTCCTCAATGGTAGGGAGGCGAGCAGGCCAGAGGTGGATGAACGCAGTGCCCTTGCTTGGGTGTAGGGCCTGATCAGAGCCTGGAGGTACTGCGGTGCCGTTCCCCTCACAGCTCCGTAGGCAAGCACCATGGTCTTGTAGCGGATGCGAGCTTCAACTGGAAGCCAGTGGAGAGAGCGGAGGAGCGGGGTGACGTGAGAGAACTTGGGAAGGTTGAACACCAGACGGGCTGCGGCGTTCTGGATGAGTTGTAGGGGTTTAATGGCACAGGCAGGGAGCCCAGCCAGCAGCGAGTTGCAGTAATCCAGACGGGAGATGACAAGTGCCTGGATTAGGACCTGCGCCGCTTCCTGTGTGAGGCAGGGTCGTACTCTGCGGATGTTGTAGAGCATGAACCTACAGGAACGGGCCACCGCCATGATGTTGGTTGAGAACGACAGGGTGTTGTCCAGGATCACGCCAAGGTTCTTAGCGCTCTGGGAGGAGGACACAATGGAGTTGTCAACCGTGATGGCGAGATCATGGAACGGGCAGTCCTTCCCCGGGAGGAAGAGCAGCTCCGTCTTGCCGAGGTTCAGCTTGAGGTGGTGATCCGTCATCCACACTGATATGTCTGCCAGACATGCAGGATGCGATTCGCCACCTGGTCATCAGAAAGGGAAAGGAGAAGATTAGTCAGTAGTAATAGTCTGCATGTAATGATAGGAGAGACCATGTGGGGAGTTATGACAGGCCAAGTGACTTGGTGTATAGCGAGAATAGGAAGGGCCTAGAACAGAGCCCTGAGGGGACACCAGTGGTGAGAGCGTGGCGAGAGGCAGATTCTCGCCACGCCACCTGGTAGGAGCGACCTGTCAGGTAGGAGGGCGCAATCAAGCGTGGGCCGCGGAGATGCCCAGCTCGGAGAGGGTGGAGAGCAGGATCTGATGGTTCACAGTATCGAAGGCAGCCGATAGGTCTAGAAGGATGAGAGCAGAGGAGAGAGAGTTAGCTTTGGCAGTGCGGAGCGCCTCCGTGATGCAGAGAAGAGCAGTCTCAGTTGAATGGCTAGTCTTGAAACCTGACTGATTTGGATCAAGAAGGTCATTCTGAGAGAGATAGCGGGAGAGCTGGCCAAGGACGGCACGTTCAAGAGTTTTGGAGAGAAAAGAAAGAAGGGATACTGGTCTGTAGTTGTTGACATCGGAGGGATTGGAGTGTAGGTTTCTTCAGAAGGGGTGCAACTCTCGCTCTCTTGAAGACGGAAGGGACGTAGCCAGCGGTCAGGGATGAGTTGATGAGCGAGGTGAGGTAAGGGAGAAGGTCCCCGGAAATGGTCTGGAGGAGAGAGGAGGGGATAGGGTCGGGCGGGCAGGTTGTTGGGCGCCGGCCGTCACAAGAAGCGAGATTTCATCTGGAGAGAGAGGGAGAAAGAGAGGTCAGAGCAGCCAGGGTAGGGCAGTGTGAGCAGAACCAAGCGGTGTCGTTTGACTTAGCAACGAGGATCGGATGTCGTCGACCTTCTTTTCAAAATGGTTGACGAAGTCATCTGCAGAGAGGGAGGAGGGGGAGGGGGAGGAGGATTCAGGAGGGAGGAGAAGGTGGCAAAGAGCTTCCTAGGGTTAGAGGCAGATGCTTGGAATTTAGAGTGGTAGAAAGTGGCTTTAGCAGCAGACAGAGGAGGAAAATGTAGAGAGGAGGGGAGTGAAAGGATGCCAGGTCCGCAGGAGGCGAAGTTTTCCTCCATTTCCGCTCGGCTGCCCGGAGCTCTGTTCTGTGAGCTCGCAATGAGTCATCGAGCACGGAGCGGGAGGGGGAGGACCGAGCCGGCCTGGAGGATAGGGGGACATAGAGAGTCAAAGGATGCAGAAAGGGAAGAGGAGGGTTGAGGAGGCAGAGTCAGGAGAAAGGTTGGAGAAGGTATGAGCAGAGGGAAGAGATGAAAGGATGGAAGAGAAAGAGTAGCGGGGGAGAGAGAGCGAAGGTTGGGACGAGCGCGATACCATCCGAGTAGGGGCAGTGTGGGAAGTGTTGGATGAGAGCGAGGAGGGAAAAGGATACAAGGTAGTGGTCGGAGACTTGGAGGGGAGTTGCAGTGAGGTTAGTGGAAGAACAGCATCTAGTAAAGATGAGGTTGAGCGTATTGCCTGCCTTGTGAGTAGGGGGAAGGTGAGAGGTGAGGTCAAAAAGAGGAGAGGAGTGGAAAGAAGGAGGCAGAGAGGAATGAGTCAAAGGTAGACGTGGGGAGGTTAAAGCGCCCAGGACTGTGAGAGGTGAGCCGTCCTCAGGAAAGGAGCTTATCAAGGCATCAAGCTCATTGATGAACTCTCCGAGGGAACCTGGAGGGCGATAAATGATAAGAATGTTAAGCTTGAAAGGGCTGGTAACTGTGACAGCATGGAATTCAAAGGAGGCGATAGATAGATGGGTAAGGGGAGAGAGAGAATGACCACTTGGGAGAGATGAGGATCCCGGTGCCACCACCCCGCTGACCAGAAGCTCTCGGGTGTGCGAGAACACGTGGGCGGACGAAGAGAGAGCAGTAGGAGTAGCAGTGTTATCTGTGGTGATCCATGTTTCCGTCAGTGCCAGGAAGTCGAGGGACTGGAGGGAGGCATAGGCTGAGATGAACTCTGCCTTGTTGGCCGCAGATCGGCAGTTCCAGAGGCTACCGGAGACCAGGAACTCCGTGGGTCGTGCGCGCTGGGACCACCAGATTAGGGTGGCCGCGGCCACGCGGTGTGGAGCGTTTGTATGGTCTGTGCAGAGAGGAGAGAACAGGGATAGATAGACACATAGTTAACAGGGTACAGAAGAGGCTACGCTAATGCAAAGGAGATTGGAATGACAAGTGGACTACACGTCTCGAATGTTCAGAAAGTTAAAACTTACGTAGCAAGAATCTTATTGACTAAAATGATTGAAATGAAACAGTACTGCTGGAGTAGGCTAGCTGGTAGTGGCTGCGTATGTTGACACTGCACTAATCAAGTCGTTCCCGTCGAGTGTAATAGTTTCTACAGTACTGCTATTCGGGGCTAGCTGGCTAGCTAGCAAGGTTGATTGCGTTCCGTTACTTTAAAAGAACGACAATAGCTGGCTGGCTAACCTAGAAAATCGCTCTAGGCTACACAATTGTCTTAGATACAAAGACGGCTATGTAGCTAGCTAGCTACGATCAAACAAACAAACAGTTGTACTGTAATAGTTACTACAGTGCTGCTATTCGGGGGCTAGCTGGCTAGCTACGTTAGAAGAAACAATAGCTGGCCAGCTAACCTAGAAAATCGCTCTAGGCTACACAATTGTCTTAGATGCAAGACGGCTATGTAGCTAGCTAGCTACGATCAAACAAAACAAACCGTTGTACTGTAATAGTTACTACAGTGCTGCTATTCGGGGGCTAGCTGGCTAGCTTACGTTAGAAGAAATCGACAATAGCTGGCCAGCTAACCTAGAAAATCGCTCTAGACTACACAATTGTCTTAGATACAAAGACGGCTATGTAGCTGGCTAGCTACGATCAAACAAATCAAACCGTTGTACTGTAATGAAGTGAAATGAAAATGTGATACTACCTGTGGAACGACGCGGAATGTTGACCGGGTAGTTGGAGTTCAATTCGGTGAGGTTGGCTAGCTGTTGGCTAGCTAGCTAGCAGCATTTCCTACGTTAAGGACGACAAATAGCTGGCTAGCTAACCTCGGTAAATTAAGATAATCACTCTAAGTCTACACACTCTAAACTGCACAATTATCTTGGATACGAAGACAACTATGTAGCTAGCTGACACTACGCTAATCGAGTCGTTCAGTTGAGTGTAATAGTTTCTACAGTGCTAGTGGACAGTGGATGTTAGCTAGCTGCTTAGCTAGCTGCTGGGCAGATACGTTAGGACGACGAAATACGATAATTATGCAATTGTCGTTGATACAAAGACGGCTATGTAGCTGGCTAAGAAGAAGTTGCTAAGATTAGACAAATCAAACCGTTGTACTATAACGAAATGTAATGAAAAGTTATAAAAAGTTGTACTACCTGCGGACCGAAGTGTAGATGCGGCCGCTCGCTCCAACCGGAACCGGTGCTAGTGAGGGCCGAGAATCCACTCTCAGATAGGTACGTGGTGGCAAAGGGCATCAGTGTCTTAACTGTGCGATTTGCCAAAGCAGGAAACTCTGAGTGCAGCCCTATCCAAAATTCTGGCAGTGGCTTCTGATCAAATTACATTTTCACAGAACCGCTTGTTGCAATTTCGACGAGGCTCTCTTGTTCAGATATTGGTAAGTGGACTGGAGGCAGGGCATGAAAGTGTCGTGACGTTGTATTAGTTAATGTGACGACTGTCGCTCATCGAATGATTAAAGGTTTCTAATTGCATGATTAAATGAATCAAGCAATTATTAAACTCATTAACCTGGGGCAGCATGGGAAAATTTGTTTTATTGAGTTTCTATTTCCCAAATGAACTCAAAGAATATCAGAATATCCATTTTACAGTCGCTAATTAATCAGTTACCTTTACAGTCGCATTCTGAACGCCGCATAATCCGAGCTGCACGGACCCCGGGTCTCACCAATGAGTTCGTACCACACCAATCTGCACGGACCCGGGTCTCACCAATGAGTTCGTACCACACCAATCTGCACGGACCCGGGTCTCACCAATGAGTTCATACCACACCAATCTCTGCACGGACCCGGGTCTCACCAATGAGTTCGTACCACACCAATCTGCACGGACCCGGGTCTCACCAATGAGTTCTGCACACACCAATCTGCACGGACCCGGGTCTCACCAATGAGTTCGTACCACACCAATCTGCACGGACCCGGGTCTCACCAATGAGTTCGTACCACACCAATCTGCACGGACCCGGGTCTCATCAATGAGTTCATACCACACCAATCTTAGTTGAGTATTTATTTACTAGAAAGCTAAAATGATGATAAAAGATACACAAGAACACAGTCTAGGCTATTGATTAGAACTTAGTATAACGGGCCAACACTATGGCACCCCAAAATGGGGTTTTTAAAAGCGAAGAAAAGAGAAAGTAGAAGAGAAAAATATACATTTGGGTGCATTTGTCAGCTATGCTTATTTTAACCCTAGCCTTGCCCCGAACTGCCGCTCTTATGGGTCAGAATATAATGATGTAATTACGTGTGGGAGGTCTCAGAGGGGAAGCTCCGCGTGGGTCGTTTAGGCTTCTCAATGACGCACTTCTCCAGCAACTCTGGTTGTCCTCACAAGTCACTGTCCTTTTGGCTTAGTGGTCTGATTCCTCGCCCTTGCTCTGGAAGGGGTCTTCTGAGGACAAACAGCTCTGTAGCTCAGAGCATAATAATGAAACAGTGTAGATACCACGATTCGATGGAGAGTGGAGGCTAGTGGTCCGGCTTGATTCACCCGCTTAGACACAGCTACTCATGGGCATGGGTAGAAAAAAGATCATCTTCAACCTTGTGTTGCGTTTTTGGGTTCGTTGACTTTTAGACCTTGGCTGCAGCTTGGGCCACTTAGTCTGATATGTCAATCCTTAACTCACATGTCTTATACCCTCGGGTCAGAAGTCGTCGCCGCCTTTAGGGCAATTCTCTGGGCATACCAAGTTAAGACGCAAGGTCTAGATTTGACTCAAATCCAATTTTAGACAACTAACTTCACATTTCATCTATACCAAAAACATTCTCTTTGATTTGGACATTTTCCACAAAAGTACAATGTATAAACATCAAGCATATACTGGGAAAACTCTTAAAGTTACAATGTTTTCATAACAATGTCATCTATTAACCCTTTAATAACAAAACAAAAATGACATACAAATGTTCATATTCCATCTATCGTCATGACCACCATTGTGGCTGACGGAAATCATTGTTCCAAAGTCCCTCTATTGCATGTTTAATGTTCTGAGGCTGGTTCTCCATAGTGAGAGGACAAAGGAATTTTGTCTGTGGCCTAAGACTTACCATGGGCGTGAGGGTCATAAAACCCCTCACACCATGGTCATCTTCAGAGCCTAGATCTCTCCGCCTGTTGGGTTTGAGAGATAGGGTTGTGGTCTCCTGTAACCTGACCTGATCAGGACAGTCATGACAAAAGGGATAACAAATCCAGTTGTTTGTGTCATCCGTTTAGGGAAAGTACCTGTCTAGTTGCTCACCAACTCACTCAGGTGCTTCGCTACATCACATTTGACATTGTCCGTTAGCTTGAGTTCATTTACACACAAAAAAAATATACAATGATGGAAAGACCTGTGTGCTGTCCTTGTTAATGCAGACAGAGAAGAGCTCCAACTTCTTAATCATTGCCTCAATGTTGTCCCGCAAATTGAATATAGTTGGAGAGTCCCTGTAATCCTAGATTCAGATCATTCAGGCGAAAACAAAAAACCATCACCCAGATAGGCCAGTCTTGTGAGAAACTCGTCATCATGCAAGCGGTCAGACAAGCGAAAGTTATGGTCAGTAAAGAAAACTTTAAACTCGTCTCTCAATTAAAACAGAAATGTCAATACTTTGCCCCTTGATAACCAGCGCACATGTAAAAGCGTTACATGGTCGCTGCCCATATCATTGCATAATGCAGAAAATACACAAAAGATGCCAAGCCAAGCTTTACAAAGTTTACCATTTTCACTGAAGTGTCCAAAACATCTTTCAACCTGTCAGGTATTCCCTTGGTAGCAAGAGCCTCTCGGTGGATGCTGCAGTGTATCCAAGTGGCGTCGGGAGCAACTGCTTGCACGCACGTTACCACTCCACTATGTCTCCCTGACATGGCTTTTGCGCCATCAGTACAGATACCAACACATCTTGACCACCAAAGTCCATTTGATGTCACCAAGCTGTACAGTACTTTAAAAATATATTCTCCTGTTGTCCTGGTTTGCAGAAGAGGATGTCTTCCTTAATTGACCCCCATAAATGTAACAGACATATACCAGCAGCTGTGCCAGGCCCGCCACGTCTGTTGACTCACCCAGCTGTAACGCATATAATTCACTGGCTTCTATGCGAAGCAGTACTTGTTTCAAAACATCTCCTGCCATGTCACTGATAAGTCGTGAAACAGTGTTGTTTGATGAAGGCATTGTTTGTATTGTTTTTTTGTCCTTTTCCCGCAGCAGTGTCCCAGCCATATCTGCAGAAGCGGGAAAAATTAAGTCCTCCACAATAGTATGGGGCTTGCCTGTCCTAGCCATTCAGTAGCTCACCATATAAGATGCTTCTAGCCCCTTCTTATTAATGATATGTCTTAAAATTATATGAATGATGTCGCTCTTGCTGTGGGTGATTTCCTGATCCCCTCTAAGCAGACGACACCATTCTGTATACATCTAGCCCCTTCTTTGGACACCTCCAAACAAGCTTCAATGCCATACAACTCTTTCCGAGGCCTCCAACTGCTCTTAAACGCTAGTAAAACCAAATGCATGCTTTTCAACCGCCGCTGCCCACACCCGCCAGCCCGACTAGCATCACTACCTTGGACGGTTCTGATCTAGAATATGCGGACAACTACAAATACCTAGGTGTCTGGCTAGAATGTAAACTCTCCTTCCACTCACATTAAACACCTTCAATCCAAAATTAAATCTACAATTGGCTTCCTATTTCACAACAAAGCATCTTTCACTCACGCCGCCAAACTTACCCTCGTAAAACTGACTATCTGACCGATCCTCGACTTCGGCGATGTCATCTACAAAATAGCTTCCAATACTCCACTCAGCAAACTGATGCAGTCTATTACAGTGCCATCCGTTTTGTCACCAAAGCCCCTTATACCACCCACCACTGCAACCTGTATGCTCTAGTCAGCTGGCCCTCGCTTACATATTCGTCACCAGACCCACTGGCTCCAGGTCATCTACAAGTCTATGCTAGGTAAAGCTCCGCCTTATCTCAGCTCACTGGTCATGATAACAACACCCACCGAGCTCCAGCAGGCATATCTCACTGGTCATCCTCAAAGCCAACATCCCTTAAGCGGGATAATTGTCATCATCAACCGCTGAGTAGCATATCGCCCAGTCAAATAATAGCAATCTAAGCATTTGTGTAAGTTTATCGATCGCATGACAAAACATTAAGTACACTTAGCATCAGGTAGCTTGGTCACGAAAATCAGAAAAGCAATCAAATTAATTGTTTACCTTTGATGATCTTCTGATGTTTTCACTCACAAGACTCCCAGTTACACAACAAATGTTCCTTTTGTTCCATAAAGATGATTTTTATATCTAAAAGACCTCCGTTTGTTTGTCGCTATGTTCAGAAATCTACAGGAAAGAGCGGTCACGACAACGCAGACGGAAATTCTAAATTATATCCGTAATGTCCACCGTTTTTATAATCAATCCTCAGGTTGTTTTTAAAATATTTTAATCGATAATATATCAACTGCAACGGTCTTGTTCAGTAGGAGAGGGAAAGGAAATGGCTGTCCGACCTCTGTTGCGCGAGCAAAGCTCATGTGACCACCTGACGCAATGTTATCTTTCTGGCTCATTTTTCAAAATAAAAGCCTGAAACTATGTCTGAAGACTGTTGACACCTTGAGGAACTGCTGCTGATATAGTGAACGCACACAGGGTTGTGTTTGCACCAAAATGAAAGAGGAATGAACGCACACAGTGTTGTGTTTGCACCAAAATGAAAGAGGAATGAACGCACACAGTGTTGTGTTTGCACCAAAATGAAAAGAGGAATGAACGCACACAGTGTTGGAGCGAGCGGTCGCATCTACACTTCGGTCCGCAGGTAGTATAACTTTTCATTACATTTCGTTATAGTACAACGGTTTGTGTGTGTCTAATCTTAGCAATTTCTTCTTAGCCAGCTACATAGCCGTCTTTGTATCAACGACAATTGCATAATTATCGTATTTCGTCGTCCTAACATATCTGCCCAGCAGCTAGCTAAGCAGCTAGCTAAGCAGCTAGCTAACATCCACTGTCCACTAGCACTGTAGAAACTATTACACTCAACTGAACGACTCGATTAGCGTAGTGTCAGCTAGCTACATAGTTGTCTTCGTATCCAAGATAATTGTGCAGTTTAGAGTGTGTAGACTTAGAGTGATTATCTTAATTTACCGAGGTTAGCTAGCCAGCTATTTGTCGTCCTTAACGTAGGAAATGCTGCTAGCTAGCTAGCCAACAGCTAGCCAACCTCTACCGAATTGAACTCCAACTACCCGGTCAACATTCCGCGTCGCTCCACAGGTAGTATCACATTTTCATTTCACTTCATTACAGTACAACGGTTTGATTTGTTTGATCGTAGCTAGCCAGCTACATAGCCGTCTTTGTATCTAAGACAATTGTGTAGTCTAGAGCGATTTTCTAGGTTAGCTGGCCAGCTATTGTCGTTCTTCTAACGTAGCTAGCCAGCTAGCCCCCGAATAGCAGCACTGTAGTAACTATTACAGTACAACGGTTTGTTTTGTTTGATCGTAGCTAGCTAGCTACATAGCCGTCTTTGTATCTAAGACAATTGTGTAGCCTAGAGCGATTTTCTAGGTTAGCTGGCCAGCTATTGTCGTTCTTCTAACGTAGCTAGCCAGCTAGCCCCCGAATAGCAGCACTGTAGTAACTATTACAGTACAACGGTTTGTTTTGTTTGATCGTAGCTAGCTAGCTACATAGCCGTCTTTGTATCTAAGACAATTGTGTAGCCTAGAGCGATTTTCTAGGTTAGCCAGCCAGCTGTTGTCGCTCTTTTAAAGTAACGGAACGCAATCAACCTTGCTAGCTAGCCAGCTAGCCCCCGAATAGCAGCACTGTAGAAACTATTACACTCGACGGAACGACTTGATTAGTGTAGTGTCAACATCGCAGCCACTACCAGCTAGCCTACTCCAGCAGTACTGTATCATTTCAATCATTTTAGTCAATAAGATTCTTGCTACGTAAGCTTAACTTTCTGAACATTCGAGACGTGTAGTCCACTTGTCATTCCAATCTCCTTTGCATTAGCGTAGCCTCTTCTGTACCCTGTTAACTATGTGTCTATCTATCCCTGTTCCTCTCTGCACAGACCATACAAACGCTCCCACACCGCGTGGCCGCGGCCACCCTAATCTGGTGGTCCCAGCACGCGCGACCCACGTGGAGTTCCTGGTCTCCGGTAGCCTCTGGAACTGCCGATCTGCGGCCAACAAGGCAGAGTTCATCTCAGCCTATGCCTCCCTCCAGTCCTCGACTTCCTGGCACTGACGGAAACATGGATCACCACAGATAACACTGCTACTCCTACTGCTCTCTTCGTCCGCCCACGTGTTCTCGCACACCCCGAGAGCTTCTGGTCAGCGGGGTGGTGGCACCGGGATCCTCATCTCTCCCAAGTGGTCATTCTCTCTCTCCCCTTACCCATCTATCTATCGCCTCCTTTGAATTCCATGCTGTCACAGTTACCAGCCCTTTCAAGCTTAACATTCTTATCATTTATCGCCCTCCAGGTTCCCTCGGAGAGTTCATCAATGAGCTTGATGCCTTGATAAGCTCCTTTCCTGAGGACGGCTCACCTCTCACAGTCCTGGGCGACTTTAACCTCCCCACGTCTACCTTTGACTCATTCCTCTCTGCCTCCTTCTTTCCACTCCTCTCCTCTTTTTGACCTCACCCTCTCACCTTCCCCCCTACTCACAAGGCAGGCAATACGCTCGACCTCATCTTTACTAGATGCTGTTCTTCCACTAACCTCACTGCAACTCCTCCAAGTCTCCGACCACTACCTTGTATCCTTTTCCCTCTCGCTCTCATCCAACACTTCCCACACTGCCCCTACTCGGATGGTATCGCGCCGTCCCAACCTTCGCTCTCTCCCCCGCTACTCTTTCCTCTTCCATCCTATCATCTCTTCCCTCTGCTCATACCTTTCTCCAACCTTTCTCCTGACTCTGCCTCCTCAACCCTCCTCTCTTCCCCCTTTCTGCATCCTTTGACTCTCTATGTCCCCTATCCTCCAGGCCGGCTCGGTCCTCCCTCCCGCCTCCGTGGCTCGATGACTCATTGCGAGCTCACAGAACAGAGCTCCGGGCAGCCGAGCGGAAATGGAGGAAAACTCGCCTCCCTGCGGACCTGGCATCCTTTCACTCCCTCCTCTCTACATTTTCCTCCTCTGTCTCTGCTGCTAAAGCCACTTTCTACCACTCTAAATTCCAAGCATCTGCCTCTAACCCTAGGAAGCTCTTTGCCACCTTCTCCTCCCTCCTGAATCCTCCTCCCCCCTCCCCCCTCCTCCCTCTCTGCAGATGACTTCGTCAACCATTTTGAAAAGAAGGTCGACGACATCCGATCCTCGTTTGCTAAGTCAAACGACACCGCTGGTTCTGCTCACACTGCCCTACCCTGTGCTCTGACCTCTTTCTCCCTCTCTCTCCAGATGAAATCTCGCTTGTGACGGCCGGCCGCCCAACAACCTGCCCGCCGACCCTATCCCTCCTCTCTCCTCCAGACCATTTCCGGGGACCTTCTCCCTTACCTCACCTCGCTCATCAACTCATCCCTGACCGCTGGCTACGTCCCTTCCGTCTTCAAGAGAGCGAGAGTTGCACCCTTCTGAAAAAACCTACACTCGATCCCTCCGATGTCAACAACTACAGACCAGTATCCCTTCTTTCTTTTCTCTCCAAAACTCTTGAACGTGCCGCCCTGGCCAGCTCTCCCGCTATCTCTCTCAGAATGACCTTCTTGATCCAAATCAGTCAGGTTTCAAGACTAGTCATTCAACTGAGACTGCTCTTCTCTGCATCACGGAGGCGCTCCGCACTGCCAAAGCTAACTCTCTCCTCTGCTCTCATCCTTCTAGACCTATCGGCTGCCTTCGATACTGTGAACCATCAGATCCTCCTCTCCACCCTCTCCGAGTTGGGCATCTCCCGGCGCGGCCCACGCTTGGATTGTGTCCTACCTGACAGGTCGCTCCTACCAGGTGGCGTGGCGAGAATCTGTCTCCGCCACGCGCCTCACCACTGGTGTCCCCAGGGCTCTGTTCTAGGCCCTCTCCTATTCTCGTATACACCAAGTCACTTGGCTCTGTCATAACCTCACATGGTCTCTCCTATCATTGCTATGCAGACGACACACAATTAATCTTCCTTCCCCCTTCTGATGACCAGGTGGCGACCGCATTCTGCATGTCTGGCAGACATATCAGTGTGGATGACGGATCACCACCTCAAGCTGAACCGGCAAGACGGAGCTGCTCTTCCTCCCGGGGAAGGACTGCCCGCTCCATGATCTCGCCCATCACGGCTGACAACCTCCATTGTGTCCTCCTCCCAGAGCGCTAAGAACCTTGGCGTGATCCTGGACAACACCCCTGTCGCTCTCAACCAACATCATGGCGGTGCCCGGCCTGTAGGTTCATGCTCTACAACATCCGCAGAGTACGACCCTGCCTCACACAGGAAGCGGCGAGGTCCCAATCCAGGCACTTGTCATCTCCCGTCTGGATTACTGCAACTCGCTGTTGGCTGGGCTCCCTGCCTGTGCCATTAAACCCTACAACTCATCCAGAACGCCGCAGCCCGTCTGGTGTTCAACCTTCCCAAGTTCTCTCTCACGTCACCCCGCGCCTCCGCCTCTCCACTGGCTTCCAGTTGAAGCTCGCATCCGCTACAAGACCATGGTGCTTGCCTTCACGGAGCTGTGAGGGGAACGGCACCGCAGTACCTCCAGGCTCTGATCAGGCCCTACACCCAAGCAAGGGCACTGCGTTCATCCACCTCTGGCCTGCTCGCCTCCCTACCATTGAGGAAGTACAGTTCCCGCTCAGCCCAGTCAAAACTGTTCGCTGCTCTGGCCCCCCAATGGTGAACAAACTCCCCACGACGCCAGGACAGCGGAGTCAATCACCACCTTCCGGAGACACCTGAAACCCCACCTCTTCAAGGAATACCTAGGATAGGATAAGTAATCCTTCCTCACCACCCCCCCCTTAATGATTTAGATGCACTATTGTAAAGTGGCTGTTCCACTGGATGTCAGAAGGTGAATTCACCAATTTGTAAGTCGCTCTGGATAAGAGCGTCTGCTAAATGACTTAAATGTAATGTAAATG
>NW_027014522.1:0-13362 GCF_036934945.1 Oncorhynchus masou masou | reverse complement strand
TGTACTTCGTTCCAAGTTACGTACTCAACAGTGGCTCTGAGCGTGGTCTGAACGTCTGTGCCAGGTGCGCTGGTTCTAGTATCTCAGAAACGACCGCCCTCCTGGGCTTTTCGTGCACGACAGTGTCTCGTGTTTACTGAGAACGGTGAGACAAACAAACAAACAGCCAGTCAGCGGCAGGCGTGTGAGTGAAAAACAGCTCGTTGATGAGAGCTGGAAGGAGAACGGCAGAAATCATGCACGCTAACAGGCAGGCCACAAACAGGCAAATTAAGGTGCAGCACAACAGTGGTGTGCAGAACGGCATCTCAGAACACACAACCCGGCGGTCGTCGTCACGGATTGGCTATTGCAGCAGATGACCACACCGGGTTCCATTCCTATCAGCTAAAAACAAGAAGAAGCAGCTCCAGTGGGCCACCCCCAACACAACCCCCCCCAACACCAACACCGCACAAATGACGAATGGAAAAACATAGCCTGGTCCGACAAACACCAGTTCCTGTTGCATCATGCTGATGGCAGTCAGGATTTGGCATAAGCAGCATGCGTCCATAGACCCGTCCTGCCTGGTGTCAACGGTACAGGCTGGTAGTGGTGGTGGTGTGGGAATGTTTTTCCAGGAAAACGTTAGGTCCCTTGATACCAATTCATTGTAATCTAGCGAGAATGTTCAGCTAATTATAACAGTTATTTAAAGTACAGAATCTGGGTCAGTATTGTAGCAGTGCTGATATAGGATAAATTTGACCTTCATTTAGATTACTCATAATGAATACGATTATATGGATTAGAGGGGACCTAATCCTAGATCAGCACTCTGACCAGCACTAATTATAAAAACAATATTTTATTATCTCATGTTATTATCATGGATGTTAAAGGCAGCGGTCAGCTGCAAGGTTATTCTGACATCACAGAGATGGGTGGGTGAAAGGATTGTCACGCCCTGGTCTATATTTATTATGTTTATCTTCATTTGTTGGGTCAGGCCAGGGTGTGACATGGGTTTATTTGTGGTGTGTTTCATCTTGGGGTTGTGTGGGGTGTATAGCATAGTCTATGGCTGCCTGAGGCGGTTCTCAATCAGAGTCAGGTGATTATCGTTGTCTCTGATTGGGAACCATATTTAGGTAGCCATATTCTTTGAGTATTTCGTGGGTGTTTGTTCCTGTCTCTGTGTCTTCACCAGATAGGACTGTTTAGGTTATCACGTTCCGTTTGTTGTTTTTGTTCATGTTCAGTTATTTCATGTATAGTCTACTTTCATTCATTAAACATGTGTAATCATCACGCTGCATTTTGGTCCGCTCCTCCTTCAACAGAAGAAAGCCATTACAGAAACACCCACCACAACAGGACCAAGCGGCGTGGTAACAGGCAGCAGGTGCAGCGAAAGGAGGAATGGACATGGGATGACGAATTGTTTGGAGAAGAACCCTGGGATCAGCCTGGAGAATATCGCCGTCCCAAAGAAGAACTGGAGACGGTGAGAGCTGAGAGGCGCTGGTATGAAGAGGCAGCACGGTGACGTGGTTGGAAGCCCGAGAGTCAGCCCCAAAATTTCTTGGAGGGGCTCACAGGGAGTATGGCTACGCCAGGTAGGAGACCTGCGCAAACTTCCTGCGCTTACCGGGGCCTAAAGAGACCGGGCAGGCACCGTGTTATGCTGTGAAGCGTACGATGTCTCCAGTGCGGGTGCATAGCCTGGTGCATTCTATTCCAGCTCCGCGTATCGGCCGGAGCTAGATTGAGCGTCGAGCCAAATGCCATGAAGCCGGCTCTACGCATCTGGTCCCCAGTGCGTCTCCTTTGGCCGGCTTACATGGCACCAGCCTTACACTCAGTGTCCCCGGTTCGCCTGCATAGTACAGTGCGGGCTATTCCACCTTGCCGCACTGGCAGAGCAACCGGGAGTATTCAACCAGGTAAGGTTGGGCAGGCTCGGTGTTCAAGAGCTCCAGTGCGCCTGCACGGTCCGGTCTACCCAGTACCAACTCCACACCCCAGCCCTCCGGTGGCAGCTCCCCGCACCAGGCTTCCTGTGCGTGTCCTCGGCCCAGTACCACCAGTGCCAGCACCACGCATCAGGCCTACAGTGCGCCTCGCCTCCAGCGCTACCGGAGCCTTTCTCCTCTCCTGCGCTGCCGGAGCCTCCCGCCTGTTCAGCGCTGCCGGAGCCTTTCTCCTCTCCTGCGCTGCCGGAGTCTCTCGCCTGTTCAGCGCTGCCCGAGCCTTTCTCCTCTCCAGCGCAGCCAGAGCCTTCCTCCTCTACAGCGCTGCTGGAGTCTCCCGCCTGTTTAGCGCAGCCCGAGCTGTCAGTCTGCATGGAGCAGTCAGAGCTGTCAGTCTGCATGGAGCAGCCAGAGCTGTCAGTCTTCATGGAACAGCCAGTGCTGTCAGTCTGCATGGAGCAGCCGGAGCTGCCAGTCTGCATGGAGCTGTCAGTCTGCAAGGAGCTGCCAGTCTGCATGGAGCTGTCAGTCTGCAAGGAGCTGCCAGTCTACAAGGAGCTGTCAGTCTGCAAGGAGCTGTCAGTCTGCAAGAAGCCGCCAGAGCTGCCAATCTGCATGGAGCAGCCAGAGCCGCCAGTCAGCGTGGAGCAGCCAGAGCCGCCAGTCAGCGTGGAGCAGCCAGAGCCGCCAGTCAGCGTGAAGCAGCCAGAGCCGCCAGTCAGCGTGGAGCAGCCAGAGCCGTCAGTCTGCCAGGATCCGCCAGTCAGCCAGACTCTTCCAGATCTGCCAGTCAGCCAGACTCTTCCAGATCTGCCAGTCAGCCAGACTCTTCCAGATCTGCCAGTCAGCCAGACTCTTCCAGATCTGCCAGTCAGCCAGACTCTTCCAGATCTGCCAGTCAACCAGACTCTTCCAGATCTGCCAGTCAACCAGACTCTTCCAGATCCGCCAGTCAACCAGACTCTTCCAGATCCGCCAGTCCACTAGATTCTTCCAGATCCGCCAGTCAGCCAGGATCTGCCAGAACTGCCAGCCAGCCAGAATCTGCCGGATTCAACTACCTTGCTGAGCTTTCTCTCAGTGCTGGGCGTCCCCTCAGTGCTGAGCTGCTCCTCAGTCCCGAGCTGCCCCTCAGTCCCGAGCTGCCCTCAGTCCCGCCTGCCCCTCTGTCCCGAGCTGCCTCTGTCCCGAGCTGCCCCTCTGTCCGAGCTGCCTCTGTCGTCCAGCTGCCTCTCTCCCGTGCCTCTGTCAGCTGCCCCTCTGTCCCGAGCTGCCTCTGTCCCGAGCTGCTCCCTCAATCCCGAGCTGCCCCTCAGTCCCGGAAGCCCCCTCAGTCCTGAGCTGCCCCTCAGTCCCGAGCTGCTCCTCCAGTCCCGAGCTGGACCCTCAGTCAGTGGGGTTCCGGGTGAGGACAACTAGGCCATGGTCGGCGTCAGGGGTGGACTATCCTGGGACGCGAGGAAGGGGGACTAAGACATTTATAGAGTGGGGTCCCGCGCCTGAGCCGGAGCCGGAGCCGCCACCATGGACAGACGCCCACCCGGACCCTCCTTATTACTTTGATGTGCGTCCGGGAGTCCGCACCTTAGGGGGTTCTGTCACACCCTGGTCTATATTTATTATGTTTATCTTCATTTATTGGGTCAGGCCAGGGTGTGACATGGGTTTATTTGTGGTGTGTTTCGTCTTGGGGTTGTGTGGGGTGTATAGCATAGTCTATGGCTGCCTGAGGCGGTTCTCAATCAGAGTCAGGTGATTATCGTTGTCTCTGATTGGGAACCATATTTAGGTAGCCATATTCTTTGAGTATTTCGTGGGTGTTTGTTCCTGTCTCTGTGTCTTCACCAGATAGGAATGTTTAGGTTTTCACGTTCCGTTTGTTGTTTTTGTTCATGTTCAGTTATTTCACGTATAGTCTACTTTCATTCATTAAACATGAGTACCCATCACGCTGCATTTTGGTCCGCTCCTCCTTCAACAGAAGAAAGCCGTTACAAGGATGAAGAAATCATAGACTCTATCCCAAATGGCACCATATTCCCTATATAGTGAACTACCTTAGATCAGGGCCCCATGGCACCCTATCCCCAATATAGTGCACAACTTTAGACCAAGGGCCCTATGGACCCGATTAAAAATACTGCACTCCATGAGGAATAAGGTTCCCTTTGGGACACAAACAATGACACCCCCCTCAATACCTGCCATTTTATCTAACGTCCTCAGACCAGACACAGCGATACTGTCTGACTCTCCCATCCTACCAGACACAGCGATACTGTCTGACTCTCCCATCCTACCAGACACGGTGATACTGTCTGACTCTCCCATCCTACCAGACACAGCGATACTGTCTGACTCTCCCATCCTACCAGACACGGCGATACTGTCTGACTCTCCCATCCTACCAGACACGGCGATACTGTCTGACTCTCCCATCCTACCAGACACGGCGATACTGTCTGACTCTCCCATCCTACCAGACACGGCGATACTGTCTGACTCTCCCATCCTACCAGACACAGCGATACTGTCTGACTCTCCCATCCTACCAGACACGGCGATACTGTCTGACTCTCCCATCCTACCAGACAGAGCGATACTGTCTGACTCTCCCATCCTACCAGACACAGCGATACTGTCTGACTCTCCCATCCTACCAGACACGGCGATACTGTCTGACTCTCCCATCCTACCAGACACGGCGATACTGTCTGACTCTCCCATCCTACCAGACACAGAGATACTGTCTGACTCTCCCATCCTACCAGACACAGCGATACTGTCTGACTCTCCCATCCTACCAGACACGGTGATACTGTCTGACTCTCCCATCCTACCAGACACGGTGATACTGTCTGACTCTACCATCCTACCAGACACGGTGATACTGTCTGACTCTCCCATCCTACCAGACACGGCGATACTGTCTGACTCTCCCATCCTACCAGACACGGTGATACTGTCTGACTCTCCCATCCTACCAGACACGGTGACACTGTCTGACTCTACCATCCTACCAGACACGGTGATACTGTCTGACTCTCCCATCCTACCAGACACAGCGATACTGTCTGACTCTCCCATCCTACCAGACACGGCGATACTGTCTGACTCTCCCATCCTACCAGACACGGTGATACTGTCTGACTCTCCCATCCTACCAGACACGGTGATACTGTCTGACTCTACCATCCTACCAGACACGGTGATACTGGCTGACTCTCCCATCCTACCAGACACAGCGATACTGTCTGACTCTACCATCCTACCAGACACGGTGATACTGTCTGACTCTCCCATCCTACCAGACACGGTGATACTGTCTGACTCTCCCATCCTACCAGACATGGCGATACTGTCTGACTCTCCCATCCTACCAGACACAGTGATACTGGTGTAACTAATTAAAACATGTACAGAGTCATTCAATAGCTAATAAACATCATAAATGAGCAGCGACGAAAGCACTTTCCTCAGTCCATCCTTCACTCTATTCATTATAACCAGGCCCGTTTATAACTCGTGAAATGTCTTAGTCCGCGTCCCAAATGACATTCTTCTATATTTAGGGAAGAGGGTGTCATTTGGGACGCAGGGCTTGCTGAAGCCCTCTATTACACCACAGCAGCAGGAGGACTTCCTATTCACCTCCAACGTCACCTGGAATACTCTCAGCGATCTTCTGCAGTGCTCAGCTACGTAGCTGCATTGGTAATTATCTCTCCTTCTCGCTTGGTCTCTTTCTTTCTCTCAAGCCCCATCCCCCCTTCATCTCTACTCTCTTTTCTCCTCCCCTAATTATTTCGTTCCCTCTTCCTATGTCTCTCTCTCTCTCTCCCTTCTCGCATCTCTCTCTCTCTCATCTCTCTCCCTCTCTCATCTGTCTCTCCCTCTCTCATCTGTCTCTCCCTCTCTCATCTGTCTCTCCCTCCCTCCTTCTCTCCCTCTCTCCCTCCCTCCTTCTCTCCCTCATATCTCCTCAGGGCCTGTGTGCTACTGCTGTAAGAAGAGTAGCAATAACTCATTTCTGTCTCAACACATTGATTTCACTGGGGTTCCCTCTCCTGTTGGGCGAGAACAGACCCATTTAAAGATGTAAGGCATTAGGGCCAGGGGATCCACCAATCACGCTGCAGCTCTGCTTTTTCTTCTGCAGCCTCACAGACATCATATGAAGAAAGCTCTAGTGAAGGAAGCTCTAGTAAAGGAAGCCTTCTAGTGAAGGAAGCTATAGTAAAGGAAGCTCTAGTAAAGGAAGCTCAGTGAAGGAAGCTCTAGTAAAGGAAGCTCTAGTGAAGGAAGCCATAATGAAGGAAGCTCTAGTGAAGGAAGCTCATGAAGGAAGCTCTATGAAGGAAGCCTAGGAAAGAAAGCTCTAGTGAAGAAAATCCCTATGAAGGAACCTCCATATGTAATTAGCTATCATGCATTTTTATTCAGAACTATTGTAATATTTCTTACCATTAGAGCTTTTTCCTAGAGTTCACTAGAGCTTTTTCACTAGAGCTATTTTTCACTAGAGCTTCCTTTCATTTTTCAATTGAGCTTTTTTTACTAGAGTTTTTCATTTCAGAGTTTTTTATTTTTATTCATATATTTTCTTTCACTAGAGCTTCTTTATTAGAGATTTCTTCATTAGTAGTGTTTTCATTATAACTCTTCACTATAGTGAAGTAAGCTATAGTGAAGGAAGTTATAGTAAAGGAAGCACCACTAATGGAAGCTCTAGGCTAGCCTAGTAAAGGAAGCTCTAGTGAAGGAAGCTATAGTAAAGGAAGCTCTAGTAAAGGAAGCCTAGTGAAGGAAGCTCTAGTAAAGGAAGCTCTAGTGAAGGAAGCATAATGAAGGAAGCTCTAGTGAAGGAAGCTCTAGTGAAGGAAGCTCAGGGGAAAGAAAGCTCTAGTGAAGAAAAACTCAGTGAAGGAACCTCCATAAGGGCTCAGCTACATCATGAATTCTGAATAAAGAATGCATGTACTGTCGTGACTCTTGGACCCATATCATTAACAATCCAAATGTGAAATCTAAATTGAGATTGACTTAATTCTGTTCCAGAGAGAAATATAACGTTTTATACATATTTTTAAACGAGGGTACAAGTTCACAAGATAACATTGACAATGAGTGCAAACCAACAACAACATCATGCTATATATATATATATGTGTGTGTATTCATTAGGCCTAATTGTCATTTAAAACAAATATTTATCCTAAGCAATGGCATCTGTACTGGCATCTGTACACAGCAATGCATATGTGTTTACACTCAAAATCAGCTTTCAACAGCTGCATCCCTACCATATAAACTACATCCAGCTACCACTAGCATCCTGTCCAGGGGGTGTACTGGCACATCAAGCTGACTCACGCTATAGAAACAGGAGATAGACTAGCATCCTGTCCAGGGGGTGTACTGGCACATCAAGCTGACTCACGCTATAGAAACAGGAGATAGACTAGCATCCTGTCCAGGGGGTACTGGCCTTGCCCAGGTGTGGGTGCCATAAAGAGGGCTTGCCCAGGTGTGGGTGCCATACAGAGGGCTTGCCCAGGTGTGGGTGCCATACAGAGGGCTTGCCCAGGTGTGGGTGCCATACAGAGGGCCAGGTGTGGGTGCCACAGAGGGCTTGCCCAGGTGTACAGAGGGCTTGCCCAGGTGGGGTGCCATACAGAGGGCTTGCCCAGGTGTGGGTGCCATACAGAGGGCTTGCCCAGGTGTGGTGCCATACAGAGGGCTTGCCCAGGTGTGGGTGCCAGGTGTGGGTGCCACAGAGGGCTTGCCCAGGTGTGGGTGTCATACAGAGGGCTTGCCCAGTTGTGGGTGCCATACAGTGGGCTTGCCCAGGTGTGGGTGCCATACAGAGGGCTTCGGGTCGTGGGTGTGGTGCCGCACAGAGGCCTTCCCAGGTGTGGGTGCCACAGAGGGCTTGCCCAGGTGTGGGTGCCATAAAGAGGACTTGCCCAGGTGTGGGAGTCATAACAGAGGGCTTGCCCAGGTGTGGGTGCCATACAGAGGGCTTGCCCAGGTGTGGGTGCCATACAGAGGGCTTGCCCAGGTGTGGGTGCCATAAAGAGGACTTGCCCAGGTGTGGGAGTCATAACGAGGGCTTGCCCAGGTGTGGGTGCCATACAGAGGGCTTGCCAAGAATGTGGGTGCCATACAGAGGGCTTGCCCAGGTGTGGGTGCCATAAAGAGGGCTTACTGGTGTGGGAGCCATAAAGAGGGGCTTGTCCAGGTGTGGGTGCCATGCGAGGGCTTGCCCAGGTGTGGGTGCCATACAGAGGGCTTGCCCAGGTGTGGGTGCCACATACAGAGGGCTTGCCCAGGTGCCAGGTGCCATAAGAGAACTTGCACGGGTGTGGGAGCCATAAAGAGAGGCCATGTCCAGGTGTGGGTGCCATACCGAGGGCTTGCCCAGGTGTGGGTGCCATACAGAGGGCTTGCCCAGGTGTGGGTGTCACAATTCCACTCTTCCTCTGTGACTACCTGCTGATTTGAACAGTAAATAGTTTCTTACTGAATAAAAATGGTGGACCTAAGGGTGGAGGACATAGCCTCTCTTGTTCTCTCTCCTTCGCTTCTTTTGCTCCAATGGATCAGTGGCTCCATGCCATAGAGATCCTGGTACATCAAGCTGACTCACACTTCAGAAACTGAAGCTAGACTAGCGTCCTGTCCAGGGGGTGTACTGTACATCAAGCTGACTCACACTACAGAAACAGGAGACAGACTAGTGTCCTGTCCAGGGGGTGTACTGTACATCAAGCTGACCCACACTACGGAAACAGGAGACAGACTAGCGTCCTGTCCAGGGGGTGTACTGTACATCAAGCTGACTCACACTACGGAAACAGGAGACAGACTAGCGTCCTGTCCAGGGGGTGTACTGTACATCAAGCTGACTCACACTACAGAAACAGGAGACAGACTAGTGTCCTGTCCAGGGGGTGTACTGTACATCAAGCTGACTCACACTACGGAAACAGGAGATAGACTAGCGTCCTGTCCAGGGGGTGTACTGTACATCAAGCTGACTCACACTACGGAAACAGGAGACAGACTAGCGTCCTGTCCAGGGGTGTACTGTACATCAAGCTGACCCACACTACGGAAACAGGAGACAGACTAGTGTCCTGTCCAGGGGTGTACTGTACATCAAGCTGACCCACACTACGGAAACAGGAGATAGACTAGCGTCCTGTCCAGGGGGTGTACTGTACATCAAGCTGCCTCACACTACGGAAACAGGAGATAGACTAGCGTCCTGTCCAGGGGTGTACTTGTTCATCAAGCTGACTCACACTACGGAAACAGGAGACAGACTAGTGTCCTGTCCAGGGGGTGTACTTGTTCATCAAGCTGACTCACACTACGGAAACAGGAGACAGACTAGCGTCCTGTCCAGGGTGTACTTGTTCATCAAGCTGACCCACACTACGGAAACAGGAGACAGACTAGCGCCCTGTCCAGGGGGTGTACTTGTTCATCAAGCTGACTCACACTACAGAAACAGGGAGATAGACTAGTGTCCTGTCCAGGGTGTACTGTACATCAAGCTGACCCACACTACGGAAACAGGAGACAGACCCATAGCGTCCTGTCCAGGGGGTACTGTGCATCAAGCTGACCCTCAGGCTTGGGAGGTGAACTAGCGTCCTGTCAGGGTGGCCTTGTTCATCAAGCTGACTCACACTACGGAAACAGGAGACAGACTAGTGTCCTGTCCAGGGGGTGTACTTGTTCATCAAGCTGACTCACACTACGGAAACAGGGAGACAGACTAGCGTCCTGTCCAGGGGGTGTACTTGTTCATCAAGCTGACCCACACTACAGAAACAGGAGACAGACTAGCGTCCTGTCCAGGGTGTGCTTGTTCATCAAGCTGACTCACACTACAGAAACAGGAGACAGACTAGCGTCCTGTCCAGGGGTGTACTGTACATCAAGCTGACTCACACTACGGAAACAGGAGACAGACTAGCGTCCTGTCCAGGGGGTGTACTGTACATCAAGCTGACCCACACTACGGAAACAGGAGACAGACTAGCGTCCTGTCCAGGGGTGTACTGTACATCAAGCTGACTCACACTACGGAAACAGGAGATAGACTAGCGTCCTGTCCAGGGGGTGTACTGTACATCAAGCTGACTCACACTACGGAAACAGGAGACAGACTAGTGTCCTGTCCAGGGGTGTACTGTACATCAAGCTGACCCACACTACGGAAACAGGAGATAGACTAGCGTCCTGTCCAGGGTGTACTGTACATCAAGCTGACCCACACTACGGAAACAGGAGACAGACTAGCGTCCTGTCCAGGGGGTGTACTGTACATCAAGCTGACCCACACTACGGAAACAGGAGACAGACTAGCGTCCTGTCCAGGGTGTACTGCATCAAGCTGACCCACTACCTGCGAAAACAGGAGATAGACTAGCGTCCTGTCCAGGGTGTACTGTTCATCAAGCTGACTCACTACGGAAACAGGAGATAGACTAGCGTCCTGTCCAGGGGTGTACTTGTTCATCAAGCTGACCCACACTACGGAAACAGGGAGACAGACTAGTGTCCTGTCAAGGGGGTGTACTGTACATCAAGCTGACCCACACTACGGAGACAGGGGACAGACCAGTGTCCTGTCCAGGGGGTGTACTGGCACATCAAGCTGACCACTACGGAGACAGGGGACAGACTAGCGTCCTGTCAGGAGAAATACCTTATTTACGTAAGTATTCAGACCCTTTGCTATGAGACTCAGGTGCATCCATTCCGTTGATCATTCTTGAGATGTTTCTACAACTTGATTGGAGTTCACCTGTGGTAAATTAAATTGATTGGACATGATTTGGAAAGGCACTCATCTGTCTATTTAAGGTCCCACAGATGACAGTCCCACGGGAGGCAGGATTGTGTCGAGGCAAAGATCTGGGGAAGGGGACCA
Organism: Oncorhynchus masou masou; assembly: GCF_036934945.1. NCBI lineage: Eukaryota > Metazoa > Chordata > Actinopteri > Salmoniformes > Salmonidae > Oncorhynchus > Oncorhynchus masou. Next base: position 2,460 of record NW_027014522.1, on the reverse strand, counting down.
ACAAAGTTCTGCAGCATTGAAGGTCCCCAAGAACACAGTAGCCTCCATCATTCTTAAATGGAAGAAGTTTGGAACCAACAAGCCGCCTGGCCAAACTGAACAATCGGGGGAGAAGGGCCTTGGTGAGGGAAGTGGTCACTCTGACAGAGCTCCAGAGTTCCTCTGTGGAGATGGAGAACCTTCCAGAAGGACAACCATCTCTGCAAGCACTCAGGCCTGTATGCTAGAGTGGACAGAACATTCCAGAAGGACAACCATCTCTGCAGCACTCAGGCCTGTATGCTAGAGCCTCTCCCTTAGTAAAAAAGGCACATGACTGCCCGCTTTGAGTTTTCCTAAAGGCACCTAAAGGACTCTCAGACCATAAGAAAGAAGATTCTCTGGTCTGATGAAAGATTGAATTCTTTGGCCTGAATGCCAAACATCGCGTCTGGAGGAAACCTGGCCCTATCCCTACGGTGAAGCATGGTGGTGGAAGCATTATGCTGTGGGATGTTTTTCAGCGGCAGGGACTGTGAGACTAGTCAGGATCGAGGGAAAGATGAACAGAGCAAAGTACAGAGAGATCCTTGATGAAAACCTGCTCTAGAGAGCTCAGGACCTCAGACCGGGGTGAAGGTTCACCTTCCAACAGGACAACAACCCTAAGCACACAGCCAAGACAACGCAGTGCATGGGGACAAATCTCTGAATGCCCTTGAGTGGCCCAGCCAGAGTCCGGACTTGAACCCCGATCGAACATCTCTGACGAGATGTGATAATAGCTGTGCAGCAATGCTCCCCATTGACAGAGATTGATATGAGTCTGTAGAGAAGAATGGGATAAACTTGCCAAATACAGGTGTGCCAAACTTGTAGCATCATACCCAAGAAGACTCGATGCTGTAATCGCTGCCAAAGGTGATTCAACAAAGTACTGAGTAAAGGGTCTGAATAGTTATGTAAATATGATTTTTTAAGTTTTTTTATTTGTAATACATTTGTAAAAAGTTTTTTTGCTTTGTCATTATGATGAAGCAAAAAAATGATTTAATACATTTTAGAATAAGGCTGTAACAGTAACAAAATGTGGAAAATGTGAAGCGGCCTGGATACTTTCCGAATGCACTGTATTGACTCAGGGGCTGGAATACTTATCTAATAAAATATAGTAGTGTTTTATTTTGTATAAATGTTTTAGAAATGGTGATGCAGCCAGTCAAGATGCTCTCGATGGTGCAGCTGTTTGACTTTTTGATGATCCGAGGGCTTATGCCAAATCTTTTTAGCCTCCTGAGGGGAAAGAGGCACTAATCTCATAAGCCTGGAGCTAGACTCAACATGTCTGTCCCTGACCAATAAGACTGGATCTAGACTCAACATGTGTACCCTGACCAATAAGACTGGAGCTAGCCTCAACATGTCTACCCCTGACCAATAAGACTGGAGCTAGACTCAACATGTCTACCCCTGACCAATAAGACTGTACCTAGACTCAACATGTCTACCCCTGACCAATAAGACTGGATCTAGACTCAACATGTCTGTCCCTGACCAATAAGACTGGATCTAGACTCAACATGTCTACCCTGACCAATAAGACTGGATCTAGACTCAACATGTCTACCCCTGACCAATAAGACTGGAGCTAGTCTCAACATGTCTACCCCTGACCAATAAGACTGGATCTAGACTCAACATGTCTGTCCCTGACCAATAAGACTGGATCTAGTCTCAACATGTCTATCCCTGACCAATAAGACTGGATCCAGTCTCAACATGTCTACCCCTGACCAATAAGACTGGATCTAGAGTCTAGAGTCAACATGTCTACCCCTGACCAATAAGATTGGATCTAGACTCAACATGTCTACCCCTGACCAATAAGACTGGATCTAGACTCAACATGTCTACCCCTGACCAATAAGACTGGATCTAGACTCAACATGCCTATCCCTGACCAATAAGACTGGATCTAGTCTCAACATGTCTGTCCTGACCAATAAGACTGTATCTAGTCTCAACATGTCTATCCCTGACCAATAAGACTGGATCTAGTCTCAACATGTCTACCCCTGACCAATAAGACTGGATCTAGTCTCAACATGTCTATCCCTGACCAATAAGACTGGAGCTAGTCTCAACATGTCTATCCCTGACCAATAAGACTGGAGCTAGCCTCCAACATGTCTATCCCTGACCAATAAGACTGGATCTAGACTCAACATGTCTATCCCTGACCAATAAGACTGGATCTAGTCTCAACATGTCTACCCCTGACCAATAAGACTGCATCTAGACTCAACATGTCTACCCCTGACCAATAAGACTGAGCTAGCCTCAACATGTCTGTCCCTGACCAATAAGACTGGATCTAGTCTCAACATGTCTACCCCTGACCAATAAGACTGGATCTAGACTCAACATGTCTACCCTGACCAATAAGACTGGAGCTAAGCGCAACATGTCTACCCCTGACCA
>NW_027014521.1:0-13362 GCF_036934945.1 Oncorhynchus masou masou | reverse complement strand
CACTCTCATTAGAATGTCCATTGAGAACGCATTACTTATTTATACCACTTAGCTAAGCTTTCTAAGAATGATGTAATAATCCAATCAATAAATGTTTTCCTCCATCTGTATTTAATATTTCATTATTTACACTCATTCCTATGTTTAATCTTGAATGGCTCATCTGGCATCGCTGATGCACTGTATGTGGCTCTAGACAGATATATACCATACACAACCTATGTATTAGTTCATATACTCTGCAAGTTTGATGTATGAGCATCCACCTAACATTAGGAGCTAGCTAATATACATACATACAAGCGATCTGCTGTAATGATATGCTGACGTAGTTTAAGGTTAGTAGGTAATAATATATTAATAATATCTTGAAAAGTAATTACTTTTTATTTAATTGCTCAACATTTTTCAACATTTGTAATAATTAGTTAAAGCAATTAATATTTTACATTTTGTATTTACATTTGTATCATCTCTCATTGGACTTTCTTCAAATCTGCAAATATTACGAAGCCATGTCCATTTTTCTTGAAGAATTGCATTATGGGCCCTAAAAGCACAGCAATAGTGTCCACTGTCTTGTATATTTCAAATTTGATGAATTTAGCATGACATCCGGGAACTTTTGGCATGCTAACTATATCCATACTATGACCAATAGTACTCAATACATTTTTATAAGAACAGTCTAACTTTACACGCATAAAAACTTTGGATGAAACGTGCTTAATGATTAGAATCTTTCTGCATGAATGTATCTTCCCAGCTAGCAAATCATTTTCTGAGAACCGTGTTTCTTAGCAGCTTGGGCGTAGAACATGTGGTTCTTTGCTTATTTTGCATGTCACCTTCCCACAACTTTTCCTGGATTAAAATAACATAGAAATTGGTAATGTTCTAGGAATGTTCTCCAACTGGTTTGACATTGAGAATGGTCTCAAAATGTTCAGAACACTTTGAGAAAGTAAGTTGAGACCCCGACTAAGTTGAAGCAAAGCTTAAGTGATTGTGTTCTGTGCTGTGGTGTGGACCTCCATGTACTCTTCACATAGACCTAATATGATTGGCTCCATGGTAATGGTGTGGTATAGAGTATGTCTTGCAGTTACTATCATCTTCAGGGGCAAGGTGGAGGAGGTGTGAGCTGCCAGTGGAGAAGGTTGACATCATCATCTCAGAGTGGATGGGCTACTGTCTCTTCTACTGAGTCCATGCTCAATACCGTCATCTTTGCAGGGACAAGTGGCTGGTAGGCATGTTTGTGTGTGTGTGTGTGTGTGTGTGTGTGTGTGTGTGTGTGTGTGTGTGTGTGTGTGTGTGTGTGTGTGTGTGTGTGTGTGTGTGTGTGTGTGTGTGTGTGTGTGTGTACATATGTGTGCGTGCACATGCATTAACCAGACATGCTAGCAGAACGAACAACGCTCAACAACCTCACAGACTTAACCAGGGATGAAAACCATCAACCTGGCTCTAGCGCTTGGTTCTTCTCACATGCAGCACAGCTGATAAATGACATGTCTTGTGTGCAGGATTGATTGCAGGGTGTTTTTTCCTCCTCATATTTTACACAGAAAACCCGCGCGGTCTGATGTTTCCCACCGTGCTGCACTGTGGCGTGGTGGCCACTGAGTGACAGGCAGTACAAGGACTTCAAAATCCACTGTGAGTGTGTTTGTGTGTGTATGTTTAGTTGGCCCTGGGCCTCACATAAGTCCTGTGCCTGTCAACTCACTCTATTCCCAGGGTGGATCTTACCTGGCTTATGTTTCTGCTTCAGCTAATAGACTCGGAGTAGAACAACAATAGCAGTACATGCAAAAAACACACACACACACACACACACATAACACACACACACATTAGTAGCTGGTGCATTGAACTTTTCACAAGGCATAAGTGGTGATTGATCTGATATTATAGGTCAACAAACCTTCCATCTCTGTGCAGTAGCCCACACTAAAGCTTCCTGGAGGATTTGTGGAATTGTTCATCTTCATTTCAGCACAGAGACCAGAGACAAGAGCCATGGCAGCAGAACAGAGGACAAGAAGCAGAAGCAATACACACACTCCACTCCACATACACACTGCCACAAACTAAGGAATTACACACCATGAGACAGAGCTCCTTAGGCTTACAGAACCCAGGCCACTATGACTGAGCACTGAAGAGAGGTCCAGCTCGTGTTAGTTCCTGCTTCTGCGTGCAGAGAGATGTTTTAGGGAAAGGAAGCTTTGAGAAGAGATAGAAGACAATTGGAGCATATTGTCCATGTTGGTCCCAGTCTGGTCTCCAACAAACAGATGCTTATACTCGTAGATGCCTTTGGGGAAGGGATGGCGTGCTGGATCACTTAGTGCTCTAAAATAATGTTCTGTCTGCATTGAGAGAAGGGCTGTATTCATTAGGGCATACCATAGCAAAACATTTTGCAACAGAAAATGGAAATTAGCATTTCTTATCGGAGAAAATCAGATAGTGCCTCCCTGTTTCAGTCCATTTTCTTATGTTTAATGCTTAAGGAATATGAACTAGGACCAGACTATTTCAGTTTTAGGGCATGAGAATGCACATCAACAGCTGAGGAGTGCACCTGCTCATTATTCCTTCCTCCTCCTATCGTTAAACTTAAGTGGTTCCACTTTAATGGGACACAATAGAGATGCTTACACACACACTATCCTATCTTAAAGATGCACATCGGGATCTAAAATTATACAAACATTTGACAGTCCATCTTTAAGTACTGTGGCCATGCATAATCTATGAACAGTTAGCCTGAGGAGAAAATATATTAGGGAAGAGAAGGAGAATCTTCTGTTTACTGCAATGCACTGCAGTGATGGTTAGCTGCCAAGTGCAAACAGAGTCTAAGGAAGCTGTCTACCCGACCCTAAAGAAGGGCAATGAAATATCTGTGAATCCGACCTAGAGAGGGATCGAATACAACGCCTGTTTCTGAAATGGCCCTCAATTCCCTGTTTAGTCCAGTACTTTTGACCAGAGTCCTTGGGCCCTGGTCAACTACATAGGGATTAGGGTGCCATATCAAATAGACACAATGTATTCCTCCCTCTCGAGGGAGGACTTATGTAATATCCCTCTTCCACAAAGGTGTTCCATAATGAGCTGTGTTTCCACAGGGTGGGAGAATGTGTATGGCTTTGACATGACCTGCATCCGTAACGTGGCCATGAAGGAGCCCCTGGTGGACATAGTAGACCCCAAACATGTGGTCACCAACTCTTGCCTGATCAAGGTCAGATATGTCTTCACTTCAGTTGTGTGTGTGTGTGTGTGTGTGTGTGTGTGTGTGTGTGTGTGTGTGTGTGTGTGTGTGTGTGTGTGTGTGTGTGTGTGTGTGTGTGTGTGTGTGTGTGTGTGTGTGTGTGTGTGTGTGTGTGGACAGTTGCAAGAAAAAGTATGTGAACCCTTTGGAATTACCTGGATTTCTGCATAAAATGAGTCCTAAAATTTGATCTGCTCTTCATCTTAGTCACAACGATAGACAGGCAAAGTGTGCCTAAACTAATAATACACAAACTATTGTATTTTTCTTGTCAATGTTGAATACATCATTTAAACATTCACAGTGAAGGTTGGAAAAAGTCTCTTCTGCTATTGCTCTCCTCTGCTGTCACCCGGCATCTGGCAAACTGTCGTGCAGTCCTGAACAGAACTACAGAGCTCACTTAAATTCTATTTTCTAGATACTTTACTTAGGACAGCTAGTCAGCCATACCAGTGATTGTTCGGGAGTTGACGTTATTGTCTCTACCTCGTGTTGAGATTTCAGAGTTCAAACCATTTTGGACGTGATTTGCAGCTAAAACGTCTCTCTGGTCTGATATGTTCATTCTTAACCCACCGCTTTATGCAGTTAATTCAAAAGTGGCGGTTCATGAGGCTCAAACGCTTCTCACTTCACTCAAGGGGTCGTGACTACTCACTTGTACAAAGTTATAGAAACAATTTCCTCTTATAGTTTCTAAGATCACATCCCTCATTAAAAAAAACACTTTCATAATTTTTCATATTTCATACACAACGTAAAGGGTGGAGACTTCGTACATATAGTGTATTTACTTTTCAAGTTACAGTATCTCCTTAATAACATTTTGAATGACATCACAAAATAACAACCGAAATTACATTATTATTATTTTGGTCGCCTCTGAACATTCCCCTAGTATTCGCTTTAAAATGTGTTAGTTTCGACGGGAAACGTATGTGGAAAAAGACACATTCCTGTGGGAATTTGGAGAGGAGATAGCTTAAAAGTTCTAATCCTTGATTTACAACAGGGTGTGAACTGTCAACCCCCCACCCTCCCCACGAAGGAGAGGGGTCATCCATTGCAAAGCTGATCCGACCCATCTGGATCCTCACAGGACAGTCATGACACTGTCTATAGACACTATAATATGCATATATATATACATACAGTGCCTTGCGAAAAGTATTCGGCCCCTTGAACTTTGCGACCTTTTGCCACATTTCATGCTTCAAACATAAAGATATAAAACTGTATTTTTTGTGAAGAATCAACAACAAGTGGGACACAATCATGAAGTGGAACGACATTTATTGGATATTTCAAACTTTTTTAACAAATCAAAAACTGAAAAATTGGGCGTGCAAAATTATTCAGCCCCTTTACTTTCAGTGCAGCAAACTCTCTCCAGAAGTTCAGTGAGGATCTCTGAATGATCCAATGTTGACCTAAATGACTAATGATGATAAATACAATCCACCTGTGTAATCAAGTCTCCGTATAAATGCACCTGCACTGTGATAGTCTCAGAGGTCCGTTAAAAGCGCAGAGAGCATCATGAAGAACAAGGAACACACCAGGCAGGTCCGAGATACTGTTGTGAAGAAGTTTAAAGCCGGATTTGGATACAAAAAGATTTCCCAAGCTTTAAACATCCCAAGGAGCACTGTGCAAGCGATAATATTGAAATGGAAGGAGTATCAGACCACTGCAAATCTACCAAGACCTGGCCGTCCCTCTAAACTTTCAGCTCATACAAGGAGAAGACTGATCAGAGATGCAGCCAAGAGGCCCATGATCACTCTGGATGAACTGCAGAGATCTACAGCTGAGGTGGGAGACTCTGTCCATAGGACAACAATCAGTCGTATATTGCACAAATCTGGCCTTTATGGAAGAGTGGCAAGAAGAAAGCCATTTCTTAAAGATATCCATAAAAAGTGTTGTTTAAAGTTTGCCACAAGCCACCTGGGAGACACACCAAACATGTGGAAGAAGGTGCTCTGGTCAGATGAAACCAAAATTGAACTTTTTGGCAACAATGCAAAACGTTATGTTTGGCGTAAAAGCAACACAGCTCATCACCCTGACCACACCATCCCCACTGTCAAACATGGTGGTGGCAGCATCATGGTTTGGGCCTGCTTTTCTTCAGCAGGGACAGGGAAGATGGTTAAAATTGATGGGAAGATGGATGGAGCCAAATACAGGACCATTCTGGAAGAAAACCTGATGGAGTCTGCAAAAGACCTGAGACTGGGACGGAGATTTGTCTTCCAACAAGACAATGATCCAAAACATAAAGCAAAATCTACAATGGAATGGTTCAAAAATAAACATATCCAGGTGTTAGAATGGCCAAGTCAAAGTCCAGACCTGAATCCAATCGAGAATCTGTGGAAAGAACTGAAAACTGCTGTTCACAAATGCTCTCCATCCAACCTCACTGAGCTCGAGCTGTTTTGCAAGGAGGAATGGGAAAAAATTTCAGTCTCTCAATGTGCAAAACTGATAGAGACATACCCCAAGCGACTTACAGCTGTAATCGCAGCAAAAGGTGGCGCTACAAAGTATTAACTTACAGGGGCTGAATAATTTTGCACGCCCAAATTTTCAGTTTTTGATTTGTTAAAAAAGTTTGAAATATCCAATAAATGTCGTTCCACTTCATGATTGTGTCCTACTTGGTGTTGATTCTTCACAAAAAATACAGTTTTATATCTTTATGTTTGAAGCCTGAAATGTGGCAAAAGGTCGCAAAGTTCAAGGGGGCCGAATACTTTCGCAAGGCACTGTATATATATATATATATATATATATATATGCAGTAACAGTCAAACGTTTGGACACATCTCCAGTTGTGGTCGGAGGTTTACATACAGATTAGCCAAGTACATTTAAACTCTGCTTTTCACAATTCTGACATTTAATCCTAGTAAAGATTCCTGTCATAGGTCAGTTAGTAACACTACTTTATTTTAAGAATGAAATGTCAGAATAATAGTAGAGAGAATTATTTATTTCAGCTTTTATTTTTCATTACATTCCCAGTGGGTCAGAAGTTTACATACACAATTAGTATTTGGTAGCATTGCCTTTAAATTGTTTAACTTGGGTCAAACATTTCGATAGCCTTCCACAAGCTTCCCCACAATAAGTTGGGTGAATTTTGGCCCATTCCTCCTGACAGAGCTGGCAGTAACTGAATCAGGTTTGTAGGCAGCTCCTTGCTCGCACACACTTTTTCAGTTCTGCCTACAAAGTTTCTAGGATTGAGATCAGGGCTTTGTGGTGGCCACTCCAATACCTTGACTTCGTTGTCCTTAAGCCATTTGGCCTCATCTTTAGGAAGTATGCTTGGGTCATTGTCCATTTGAAAGACCCATTTGCGACCGCTTTAACTTCCTGACTGATGTCTTGAGATGTTTCTTCAATATATCCACATAATTTTACACCGTCATGATGCTATCTATATTGCACCAGTCCCTCCTGCAGCAAAGTACCCCACAACATGATGGTGCCACCCCCGTGCTTGACGGTTGGGATGGTGTTCTTCAGCTTGCAAGCTTCCCCTGTTTTCTCCAAACATAACAATGGTCATTATGGCCAAAAGTTATATTTTTGTATCATCAGACCAGAGGACATTTCTCCAAAAAGTTTGATCTTTGTCCCCATGTGCAGTTGCAAACCGGAGTCTGGCTTTTTTATGGCGGTTTTGGAGCAGTGGCTTCTTTCCTTCGCTGGTTTCAGGTTGTGTCGATGTAGGACCTATTTTACTGTGTATATAGATACTTTTGTACCGGTTTCCTCCAGCATCTTCACAAGGTCCTTTGGTTGCTGTTCTGGGATTGATTTGCACTTTTTACACCAAAGTACTGCTCATCTCTAGGAGACAGAACGCTGCTCTCCTTCCTGGGAGGGTATGATGGCTGCGTGGTCACATGGTGTTTATACTTTTGTACAGATGAACTTGGTACCTTCAGGCGTTTAGAAATTGCTCCCAAAGATGAACCAGACTTGTGGAGGTCTCACAATGTTTTTTTCTGAGGTCTTGGCTGATTTCTTTTGATTTTCCCATGATGTCAAGCAAAGAGGCACTGAGTTTGAAGGTAGGCCTTGAAATACATTCACAGGTACACCTCCAATTGACTCAAATTATGTCAATTAGCCTATCAGAAGCTTCTATAGCCATGACATAATTTTCTGGAATTTTCCAAGCTGTTTAAAGGTAGAGTCAACTTAGTGTATGTAAACCTCTGACCCACTGAAATTAAAGACACAGTGAATTATAAGTGAAATAATCTGTCTATTAACAATAGTTGGAAAATTACTTGTGTCATGCACAAAGTAGATATCCTAACTGACTTGCCAAAACTATAGTATGTTAACAAGAAATTTGGTTGAAAAGCGAGTTTTTAATGAGGAGAAAATAGTAAAATAAAAACCCCTTGAATGAGTAGGTGTGTTCTAGGTGTGTTCTAACATTTGACTGGAATTGTATTTATATTCAGGACTGACATGATTCGTTCTGATATTTTTGTATTTGTGTGTATTGTTAGATATTACTGCACTGTTGGAGCTAGCAACATAAGCATTTCACTGCACCTGCGATAACATTTACAAAATGTGTGTACTCGACCAATAAAATGTGATTTGATTTGTATATGTGGGTAGGATTTGATGAGGCCCCGCAGTGTTAAAGCGTACAGTTTAATCAGAAAGCACTGACTCAGCGTTGTCTCTGGGCTCATGCAGAGTGGGATTTACATAACCAGTGTTACTGTTATTTTTATAATGTTGCCACCAGCCGAGATCTACCCCTCAGAATAAATTAAAAAACAGGACTTTAAAAACATAAGCTCATTCAACATTAACCTATTAAAAACCATTCTGTATCAATGAGTTTTGTGCAGTAGGCTATAGGCTGAATACATTATAATTGCAAATTGGCTACACTTGAATTGCCCCGCCAATGTTATTAACCTCACACCATTTTAAAAGTATATTTCAATACGTGATGTAGTCACGAATCCCGCTTCCTGAGTCTGTGTTTGCCTGTGTTTCTGTCCTGGAGTGTGTTTCCGGTGTCCTGGAACGCACCCTGTCTGGTTGCCGGGCGAATTAGCTTGTTGGGAGATCGATGTTCACCCGCACCTGTATCCCATCAGTAATCTGCACACCTGTCCTGATCATCACCTCTCCCCTTCAAAAGCTCTGACCTGACATCCATTCCCTGCCGGATCGTTAGCCATGAACAGTATGTTGTGCCCACGAACCAGCCTCCAGTTTATAGAGTTTGTTTTTGTTTTATTGTTTTGTACGTCTTGCTTGCCTTTAACTTACCACCGTTTGTTTTGTCTACAGCCATTCACCCGGAACCCATACCCCATCCCTGTCTGCTCGTCAGCCAGTGTGTTGTTATCCATTGGATCTGCCTATCCACTCCCATCAACCCACCTCTGCTGCCCGCTCCTCCACCCGGAACTATCTACCTCCACGTTCTCATTGATTAATAAATACTCACCATCTTTATACTCACCTTGTCCTGGTCTGCTTCTGGATCCAATTCTGGTAAACCCTGACAGATGTACTGGTAATAGATCATTTGTTGTATTACTTCTTGTGAGGCATAAATTGAAATCATTAGCATGTTTTATTTATTTTACTGGTGACTGATGGTGCCTATATGTGATGGTCAGTCTCAGCGGATGGAAAGTTGGAGGGAGATGGAGTGTGTGAGAATGAGAAGCCCCTTAAATTGAAATTGAAGGAGCAGCTGATAGGCTGCCTCTCACCCAGTGGTGGGCCTTCGGGGCCAGCAAGGCCTTCTCTGCTGGCCTAAACATCATCAGAATATAATTTTTTTAAATATATTTTCCCACAAATATGTATTAAATTATTCCCCAGAGTAAGAGTTACGCTCTTCATTTCATAGCGTTCCTCTTGGTTGCACTGCTTCCAGCCCCAGGTTGAGATTTGGAGGGCTGGTCTTTATGTTAGATATTTTATCCAATCATATTCAGCCATCATATGTTGCCAGGGGTCTAAAATCTGCCCTCAGGCCTTCAGAATCAACAATGCGGGCGCTTGTAGCCTAACGTGAATGGAAATTAACATTTTGTGTCAACCAATCAGCTTTAGAGTTGGCTATTGTATGCCTGCTGGCTGGCTCCAGTGTTACACAGGAGCCAGCTAGCAGGCGTAGTGCCTGCACGTCTTTTGATTGGATTACCAATATTGAGAGGCAGGTCCTATATGGGCAGGTCTCAGAATTAGGAAACTGAAATTGATCAACGAATTAATTTGCGTACTACTAAACTGTTTTTTCAACCCACAATGGCGGAAGGAGAAGATATCGATTTGGTTGAGGATATAATTATAACGCCATTCTCAAGACAAACTTTTCAAGAAAAGTTAGACATTGTCAGGAGAGGTAGACGCCGACGCTACAAAGCCGACGCTACAAAGACAGGCTCCGAGAAGCACTGCAAACTGTACTGCTGGGAATGCCTATTATTTGCAAGTGATCGATTTGGTGTTTGGAGCCACACTGGCTTTGCAAACCTGAGTTGTCTAACCAAGGCAGCAACGAGACACCAAAGTACGGCTGGGCACTTACAAACAATGGTGCTTTTGAAAACCTTTGGGGACACCCGAGTGGATCTACAGCTCAACGAACAAGCGCGCAGGGCAACGAAGCTGCACAATGAAATGGTATTGTACTCTTCCCCTGCAATTCTCTGAATAAAAATGTTGATTTCAAGGTGACGCAACGCCTGGTTATCCTGCGTTTCTGTCTAAATGTATAGTGTCTAGAGCCATGGCATCATAATGATGGTAATAAGAGGTGGATTAATTCGGGTGGGACTGTGTAGGACTTCACTGAAGGCCCAGGCCCCAGAACCACGGCACGCTACTGCTCCCTCAGCTCTTCCTCCCTCCTCTGACTGACCACAAAAGGGACACCGTCTTCCATCTGATGGCGAAGTTCGAGGAACACTTTATTTCTGACTCATGCACAAATTCATGTTGTTACTCGTATGAACAGGGAACGTGAAATCCTTCTCGATATTGGAAAGACACATGTCGCTAATAACAATGCTAGTCTATCGATACACTTTGTAATGCGAGTGGATGGGGAGCGTGTTTATATCTTATAAAAGTGTTGAATAAAGTGACAGTGTTGAATACAATCTTAAACATGAAGTCAATCATAAAAACAGCAGATATTGCTGTACTTGTTGACAGTCTCTCTCTAGTTATGGTTTTTAAAATGTCGAAATCAAATCTCACACGTTAGAGTCGACTATCAACTTCGATGTTGGCTCGTGGAAGCTGCAGACAAAGTGATTTGATCTCATTGGTCAGCCGTAGACTATTTGCACTTGATTTGCTCTCCGGGCCCGCCGGGTAGGCGGAGTTTGTACCTTCAGACATTAAATGGTTGAAAATGGGAACACTTCGAGTACCTGGCTCACAGGGCAGCTGAATCAAGTACAAATTAAAAAAATGGTGCTTTTTGTTTGGTGATTGACTGACTAGGAAAGCAATGGAGATCGCGATCGAACGGTTGGTGATCACTGGGTTACAGTAAAGGGACAGTAAACAATCCACATACCAATCACAATTCAGAGTTGTATGACCTCAGCTGTAACTAGACAATATGTTACCGTAACGTGATCCTTCACATGCTGGCCATCCTTCACTACTAGGTACAGGGATTGTTCCATGCATGATGCTATGCATCTATTCCCATGTCTAGACCGCTAATTGTGTAGTTTGTCCGAGGTGCCCTTCTTATCTTGTTTATTGATTGGATTGTTCTGCCCTTTTCTCAGTTCAGATGTTACATAACTAAAATGTGTTTCTATTATTCTAAAGCCATTAGACTATAATAAGAGGAAGCAGGGAAATAATCTTTGAAACAGTCAGTGTTTTAAATTCAAGATTTTGACACTGGTGCCTTATTTGTCCTTCGCGCCTGTAAAATGAAACCCCTTTGAAAATAACAACCCACTCACAAGCTGTTGCATGTCTTCTAAATGGATTACAGGATGAATCGTGTCATTAATCTTGTACACAGACAGTGTGCAAAAGCTTAGGCTGTTAAAAAGATGAAATGAGTGCCTCATGTTCAGAACTTCACCTTTACTGTGAGTGAGATAGAGAGAGCTGAATTGAATTGTTGTCCTGCACTATAAAAATATGACTTTCAGGAGTTATTGGTGCATGACCAAAATAAACCGTTTTTACTCTTATGGAAGCTGGGATTTGTTGGCGAAAAATAGCAGGGGAGCTTGACTTTGTATTGCACACTTTTGTTGTTGTTTTTTTTTTTTTTACTGCTGATCGCGCGATACATAAAAGTTATTTTTCCACTGCAACTATGTGGGTCTCACCAGAACAGAGAGCTGTGTTCCACTACCATATGCTCTCCTCCCTCTCCTCTCTCCCAATGCAGAATCACGAGGCATCAGATACCCTGTTAAAATGTGGGATATGAACCAGGGGAGGTCTATAAAGGAGCAGGACACCAGTACAACAGTACCCTGACAATAGTTACTGCCTTGGTTCTCCAGCCAAATGACCCCATCTTCTCCTCGTTCTCCCCCCTATAGTGGGGTTTCCTTGGCTGGTCCCTCTGGGGGGAGGGGGTACTGGGGTTTGGTTTCAGCTGCGTGAACCTTGAACCCAAAGGGAGAGGTTGGAGCAGAGTAGCAGAAAGCAGAGGCTTCATCCTTGACAGAGAGAATAAGGGACTCGGGGATAATACAGGATACAGTGCTCAGAGGCACCGCCACATAGATCATATGACACGCATATAAGACCTGCACCTGGACACACTCACACCTCTCATCTCCTTACAATACTTACTGTAAGACTTGACCAGCCTCCCATGGCACACTGCTTAATGGCCACCCACAGAGGAAGAGTTAGGCCTACATATGTAGAATCTTAACTTGACCTGTATTTTCGCAGCAAAACAAATCCTGCAGCAACATAATTTTGCTTGAACAGTGGTTAGGCTATTAGCTGGTCCAAATGAGGGTACATGAAAAGTGGAATACTGTTAATATAACTGTGTGTTTAGTACGGGTTTTCAGTGAATTTATGTAAGTCACAAAATTCTCAGCAACAAAAGAGTGATATAAATATAATCCTACATCTGTACATGTACATGTACAATGGAGAAACCACTGTGCTGGCAGTGAATGGTGTGAATAGAACCCCAATCACTATGGATTCTGTATGTGATTAGCATTAACAATGCTAGATGTAGATGTAACAGAGTAGTGTGGTTATTCTCTCTTCAACAGGAGGTGGACATCTACACAGTGAAGACTGAGGACTTGTCCTTCACTTCAGCCTTCTGCCTTCAGATCCAGAGGAACGACTACATCCATGCCCTGGTCACCTACTTCAACATTGAGTTCACCAAGTGTCACAAGAAAACTGGCTTCTCCACCGGTACGTCCTCAACTCTCTTTCTCTTCTCAGTCTTGTTCTCTCTCCCTCTCTCTCTCTCTGATTTTTCACACAGGCTTATATAATATATTATGAACTGGGTGCTCCGATCCCTGAATGCTGATTGGTTGAAAGCCGTGGTATATCAGACCGTATACCATGGGTATGACACATTTTGTTTTAAAGCTCTAATTACGTTGGTAACCAGTTTATAATAGAAATAAGCACTCATGGGTTTGTGCTATATGGCCACATACTACGGCTAGGGCTGTATGCAGGCACTCACTAGTAGATGCATACATAAGAACAGCCCTTAGCCGTGGTATATGGGCCATATACTACAAACCCATGAGGTGCCTTATTGCTTAAGTATACTAATGGTATAAATACTATAGTATTTACTGTACTGACTTTGCTGATTTTACTGTAGTATTCATTGTAGTGGTTTTGTAGACTAGAGAATACTGTAGTTTTACTGTAGTATACTGTTTTTTTTTTACAGTTAACTATAGTAGAAATACTATAGTAATTAATGTAGTGTTGTTGTGGATTATAGTATACTGTAGTATTTACTGTAGTGTTTTTGTTTAATTATCTTTGACATAGAAGTGGAGTCTTTGTAA
>NW_027014520.1:0-13364 GCF_036934945.1 Oncorhynchus masou masou | reverse complement strand
ACATCATTTACATTTACATTTAAGTCATTTAGCAGACGCTCTTATCCAGAGCGACTTACAAATTGGTGAATTCACCTTCTGACATCCAGTGGAACAGCCACTTTACAATAGTGCATCTAAGTCATTAAGGGGGGGTGAGAAGGATTACTTATCCTATCCTAGGTATTCCTTGAAGAGGTGGGGTTTCAGGTGTCTCCGGAAGGTGGTGATTGACTCCGCTGTCCTGGCGTCGTGAGGGAGTTTGTTCCACCATTGGGGGCCAGAGCAGCGAACAGTTTTGACTGGGCTGAGCGGGAACTGTACTTCCTCAATGGTAGGGAGGCGAGCAGGCCAGAGGTGGATGAACGCAGTGCCCTTTGCTTGGGTGTAGGGCCTGATCAGAGCCTGGAGGTACTGCGGTGCCGTTCCCCTCACAGCTCCGTAGGCAAGCACCATGGTCTTGTAGCGGATGCGAGCTTCAACTGGAAGCCAGTGGAGAGAGCGGGAGGAGCGGGGTGACGTGAGAGAACTTGGGAAGGTTGAACACCAGACGGGCTGCGGCGTTCTGGATGAGTTGTAGGGGTTTAATGGCACAGGCAGGGAGCCCAGCCAACAGCGAGTTGCAGTAATCCAGACGGGAGATGACAAGTGCCTGGATTAGGACCTGCGCCGCTTCCTGTGTGAGGCAGGGTCGTACTCTGCGGATGTTGTAGAGCATGAACCTACAGGAACGGGCCACCGCCATGATGTTGGTTGAGAACGACAGGGTGTTGTCCAGGATCACGCCAAGGTTCTTAGCGCTCTGGGAGGAGGACACAATGGAGTTGTCAACCGTGATGGCGAGATCATGGAACAGAGGAGAACCCTGACTAAAACACCCGAGGGAAGAGACAGGTGAGGGAGGGAACAGAGGAGAACCCTGACTAAAACACCCGAGGGAAGAGACAGGTGAGGGAGGAAGCAGAGGAGAACGCTGACTAAAACACCCGAGGAAGAGACAGGTGAGGGAGGGAGCAGAGGAGAACCTGACTAAAAAACTCGAGGAAGAGACAGGTGAGGAGGGAGCAGAGAACCCTGACTATGACACCTGACGGAAGAGACAGGTGAGGAGGGAGCAGAGGAGAACCCCGACTAAAACACCCGAGGGAAGAGACAGGTGAGGAGGGGAGCAGAGGAGAACCCCGACTATAACACCCGAGGAAGAGACAGGTGAGGGGAGGGAGCAGAGGAGAAGCCGACTAAAACACCCGAGGTAGAGGCAGGTGAGGGAGCAAAGGGAGAACCCCGCTATAACACCTGACGGAAGAGACAGGTGAGGTAGGGAGCAGAGGGAACCCCCAACTAAAACACCCGAGGAAGAGACAGGTGAGGAGGGAGCAGAGGAGAACCCCAACTAAAACACCCGAGGGAAGAGACAGGTGAGGGAGGGAGCAGAGGAGAACCCCCAACTAAAACACCCGAGGAAGAGACAGGTGAGGGAGGGAGCAGAGGAGAACCCCAACTAAAACACCCGAGGAAGAGACAGGTGAGGGAGGGAGCAGAGGAGAACCCCACGACTAAAACACCCGAGGGAAGAGACAGGTGAGGAGGGAGCAAAGGAGAACCCCGACTATAACACCTGACGGAAGAGACAGGTGAGGGAGCGAGCAGAGGAGAACCCCAACTAAAACACCCGAGGGAAGAGACAGGTGAGTGAGGGAGCAGAGGAGAACCCCAACTAAAACACCCGAGGGAAGAGACAGGTGAGGGAGGGAGCAGAGGAGAACCCCAACTAAAACACCCGAGGGAAGAGACAGGTGAGGGAGGGAGCAGAGGAGAACCCCAAGTAAAACACCCGAGGGAAGAGACAGGTGAGGGAGGGAGCAGAGGAGAACTAAGCAAAGACTAAGCAAGGAGTTGCGGAGACCACCTGCAGTCACACGCCTACATGCATCAGGCTGCTTTGTAATACTGTCCAGGTAGTTATTGAAAACTGAGGAGCAGAACATGTTAGTTAGAGTTGGAAAAATGAATGAAAATGTTATCCCATCTGTGAGGTGAAACTGAAACACAGCTGGGCCATGCAGCAAGACGATGATCCAAAACACACAGTCAAGTCTCAATGAAAATGGCTAAAGAAGCGACGTACTGTTTCCCTCCTCCAAGAGCCGTACGTAACATACTGTTTCCCTCCTCCATGAGCCGTACTTAACAGACTGTTTCCCTCCTCAAAAGCCGTACGTAACAGACTGTTTCCCTCCTCCAAGAGCCGTAGGTAACATACTGTTTCCCTCCTCCAAGAGCCGTACGTAACAGACTGTTTCCCTCCTCCAAGAGCCGTAGGTAACAGACTGTTTCCCTCCTCCAAGAGCCGTAGGTAACAGACTGTTTCCCTCCTCCAAGAGCCGTAGGTAACAGACTGTTTCCCTCCTCCAAGAGCCGTACGATCACATACTGTTTCCCTCCTGCAAGAGCCGTAGGTAACAGACTGTTTCCCTCCTCCAAGAGCCGTAGGTAACATACTGTTTCCCTCGTCCAAGAGCCGTAGGTAACATACTGTTTCCCTCCTCCAAGAGCCGTACGATCACATACTGCTTCCCTCCTCCAAGAGCCGTAGGTAACATACTGTTTCCCTCCTCCAAGAGCCGTAGGTAACATACTGTTTCCCTCCTCCAAGAGCCGTAGGTAACAGACTGTTTCCCTCCTCCAAGAGCCGTAGGTAACAGACTGTTTCCCTCCTCCAAGAGCCGTACGTAACAGACTGTTTCCCTCCTCCAAGAGCCGTAGGTAACAGACTGTTTCCCTCCTCCAAGAGCCGTACGTAACAGACTGTTTCCCTCCTCCAAGAGCCGTAGGTAACATACTGTTTCCCTCCTCCAAGAGCCGTACGATCACATACTGTTTCCCTCCTCCAAGAGCCGTAGGTAACATACTGTTTCCCTCCTCCAAGAGCCGTAGGTAACAGACTGTTTCCCTCCTCCTAAGAGCCGTAGGTAACAGACTGTTTCCCTCCTCCATGAGCCGTAGGTAACAGACTGTTTCCCTCCTCCAAGAGCCGTACGTAACAGACTGTTTCCCTCCTCCAAGAGCCGTAGGTAACATACTGTTTCCCTCCTCCAAGAGCCGTAGGTAACATACTGTTTCCCTCCTCCAAGAGCCGTACGATCACATACTGTTTCCCTCCTCCAAGAGCCGTAGGTAACATACTGTTTCCCTCCTCCAAGAGCCGTAGGTAACATACTGTTTCCCTCCTCCAAGAGCCGTAGGTAACATACTGTTTCCCTCCTCCAAGAGCCGTAGGTAACAGACTGTTTCCCTCCTCCAAGAGCCGTACGTAACAGACTGTTTCCCTCCTCCAAGAGCCGTAGGTAACAGACTGTTCCCTCCTCCAAGAGCCGTAGGTAACAGACTGTTTCCCTCCTCCAAGAGCCGTAGGTAACAGACTGTTCCCTCCTCCAAGAGCCGCATGACCTCACACTGTTTCCCTCCTCCAAGAGCCGTAGGTAACAGACTGTTCCCTCCTCCAAGAGCCGTAGGTAACAGACTGTTTCCCTCCTCCAAGAGCCGCAGGTAACAGACTGTTCCCTCCTCCAAGAACCGTAGGTAACAGACTGTTTCCCTCCTCCAAGAAAGCCGTACGATCACATACTGTTTCCCTCCTCCAAGAGCCGTAGGTAACAGACTGTTTCCCTCCTCCAAGAGCCGTACGCCAACAGACTGTTTCCCTCCTCCAAGAGCCGTAGGTAACAGACTGTTTCCCTCCTCCAAGAGCCGTAGGTAACAGACTGTTTCCCTCCTCCAAGAGCCGTAGGTAACAGACTGTTTCCCTCCTCCAAGAGCCGTAGGTAACAGACTGTT
This sequence comes from Oncorhynchus masou masou, assembly GCF_036934945.1. Lineage (NCBI taxonomy): Eukaryota > Metazoa > Chordata > Actinopteri > Salmoniformes > Salmonidae > Oncorhynchus > Oncorhynchus masou. The sequence goes on along the minus strand of NW_027014520.1, from coordinate 9,548 downwards.
TCCCTCCTCCAAGAGCCGTAGGTAACAGACTGTTTCCCTCCTCCAAGAGCCGTACGTAACAGACTGTTTCCCCCCTCCAAGAGCCGTAGGTAACAGACTGTTTCCCTCCTCCATGAGCCGTACTTAACAGACTGTTTCCCTCCTCCAAGAGCCGTAGGTAACATACTGTTTCCCTCCTCCAACAGCCGTACGATCACATACTGTTTCCCTCCTCCAAGAGCCGTAGGTAACAGACTGTTTCCCTCCTCCAAGAGCCGTAGGTTACAGACTGTTTCCCTCCTCCAAGAGCCGTACGTAACAGACTGTTTCCCTCCTCCAAGAGCCGTACGTAACAGACTGTTTCCCTCCTCCAAGAGCCGTAGGTAACATACTGTTTCCCTCCTCCAAGAGCCATAGGTAACATACTGTTTCCCTCCTCCAAGAGCCGTACGATCACATACTGTTTCCCTCCTCCAAGAGCCGTAGGTAACATACTGTTTCCCTCCTCCAAGAGCCGTAGGTAACATACTGTTTCCCTCCTCCAAGAGCCGTAGGTAACAGACTGTTTCCCTCCTCCAAGAGCCGTAGGTAACAGACTGTTCCCTCCTCCATGAGCCGTAGGTAACAGACTGTTTCCCTCCTCCAAGAGCCGTACGTAACAGACTGTTTCCCTCCTCCAAGAGCCGTAGGTAACATACTGTTTCCCTCCTCCAAGAGCCGTAGGTAACATACTGTTTCCCTCCTCCAAGAGCCGTACGATCACATACTGTTTCCCTCCTCCAAGAGCCGTAGGTAACATACTGTTTCCCTCCTCCAAGAGCCGTAGGTAACATACTGCCTCCCTCCTCCAAGAGCCGTAGGTAACATACTGTTTCCCTCCTCCAAGAGCCGTAGGTAACAGACTGTTTCCCTCCTCCAAGAGCCGTACGTAACAGACTGTTTCCCTCCTCCAAGAGCCGTAGGTAACAGACTGTTTCCCTCCTCCAAGAGCCGTAGGTAACAGACTGTTTCCCTCCTCCAAGAGCCGTAGGTAACAGACTGTTCCCTCCTCCAAGAGCCGTAGGTAACAGACTGTTTCCCTCCTCCAAGAGCCGTAGGTAACAGACTGTTTCCCTCCTCCAAGAGCCGCAGGTAACAGACTGTTTCCCTCCTCCAAGAACCGTAGGTAACAGACTGTTTCCCTCCTCCAAGAGCCGTACGATCACATACTGTTTCCCTCCTCCAAGAGCCGTAGGTAACAGACTGTTTCCTCCTCCAAGAGCCGTACGATCACATACTGTTTCCCTCCTCCAAGAGCCGTAGGTAACAGACTGTTTTCCCTCCTCCAAGAGCCGCACGTAACAGACTGTTTCCCTCCTCCAAGAGCCGTAGGTAACAGACTGTTTCCCTCCTCCAAGAGCCGTAGGTAACAGACTGTTCCACTCCTCCAAGAGCCGTAGGTAACAGACTGTTTCCCTCCTCCAAGAGCCGTACGTAACAGTCTGTTTCCCCCTCCAAGAGCCGTAGGTAACAGACTGTTTCCCTCCTCCATGAGCCGTACTTAACAGACTGTTTCCCTCCTCCAAGAGCCGTACGTAACAGACTGTTTCCCTCCTCCAAGAGCCGTAGGTAACAGACTGTTTCCTCCTCCAAGAGCCGTAGGTAACAGACTGTTTCCTCCTCCAAGAGCCGTAGGTAACAGACTGTTTCCTCCTCCAAGAGCCGTAGGTAACAGACTGTTTCCCTCCTCCAAGAGCCGTAGGTAACAGACTGTTCCCTCCTCCAAGAGCCGTACGTAACAGACTGTTTCCCCTCCAAGAGCCGTAGGTAACAGACTGTTTCCCTCCTCCATGAGCCGTACTTAACAGACTGTTTCCCTCCTCCAAGAGCCGTAGGTAACATACTGTTTCCCTCCTCCAACAGCCGTACGATCACATACTGTTTCCCTCCTCCAAGAGCCGTAGGTAACAGACTGTTTCCTCCTCCAAGAGCCGTAGGTTACAGACTGTTTCCCTCCTCCAAGAGCCGTACGTAACAGACTGTTTCCTCCTCCAAGAGCCGTCGTAACAGACTGTTTCCCTCCTCCAAGAGCCGTAGGTAACATACTGTTTCCCTCCTCCAAGAGCCATAGGTAACATACTGTTTCCCTCCTCCAAGAGCCGTACGATCACATACTGTTTCCCTCCTCCAAGAGCCGTAGGTAACATACTGTTTCCCTCCTCCAAGAGCCGTAGGTAACATACTGTTTCCCTCCTCCAAGAGCCGTAGGTAACAGACTGTTTCCCTCCTCCAAGAGCCGTAGGTAACAGACTGTTTCCCTCCTCCATGAGCCGTAGGTAACAGACTGTTTCCCTCCTCCAAGAGCCGTACGTAACAGACTGTTTCCCTCCTCCAAGAGCCGTAGGTAACATACTGTTTCCCTCCTCCAAGAGCCGTAGGTAACATACTGTTTCCCTCCTCCAAGAGCCGTACGATCACATACTGTTTCCCTCCTCCAAGAGCCGTAGGTAACATACTGTTTCCCTCCTCCAAGAGCCGTAGAGTAACATACTGTTTCCCTCCTCCAAGAGCCGTAGGTAACATACTGTTTCCCTCCTCCAAGAGCCGTAGGTAACAGACTGTTCCCTCCTCCAAGAGCCGTACGTAACAGACTGTTTCCCTCTCCAAGAGCCGTAGGTAACAGACTGTTTCCCCTCCTCCAAGAGCCGTAGGTAACAGACTGTTTCCTCCTCCAAGAGCCGTACGTAACAGACTGTTTCCCTCCTCCAAGAGCCGTAGGTAACAGACTGTTTCCCTCCTCCAAGAGCCGTAGGTAACAGACTGTTTCCCTCCTCCAAGAGCCGCAGGTAACAGACTGTTTCCCTCCTCCAAGAACCGTAGGTAACAGACTGTTTCCCTCCTCCAAGAGCCGTACGATCACATACTGTTTCCCTCCTCCAAGAGCCGTAGGTAACAGACTGTTTCCCTCCTCCAAGAGCCGTACGATCACATACTGTTTCCCTCCTCCAAGAGCCGTAGGTAACAGACTGTTTCCCTCCTCCAAGAGCCGTACGTAACAGACTGTTTCCCTCCTCCAAGAGCCGTAGGTAACAGACTGTTTCCCTCCTCCAAGAGCCGTAGGTAACAGACTGTTTCCCTCCTCCAAGAGCCGTAGGTAACAGACTGTTTCCCTCCTCCAAGAGCCGTACGTAACAGTCTGTTTCCCCCCTCCAAGAGCCGTAGGTAACAGACTGTTTCCCTCCTCCATGAGCCGTACTTAACAGACTGTTTCCCTCCTCCAAGAGCCGTAGGTAACATACTGTTTCCCTCCTCCAACAGCCGTACGATCACATACTGTTTCCCTCCTCCAAGAGCCGTAGGTAACAGACTGTTTCCCTCCTCCAAGAGCCGTAGGTAACATACTGTTTCCCTCCTCCAAGAGCCGTACGTAACAGACTGTTTCCCTCCTCCAAGAGCCGTACGTAACAGACTGTTTTAGTCTCTAGACGTTTGGTTTCTGTCGACACGTTACTGTGGAAATACAATCTAGCAATTTAGCTGTGTACAATAAGACATGATTTACAAGGTAAACAACAAAGCTCATCTCAGAAAGCTGATTACAAGCCATATTGAAGACAGAAGACAGAGCATATTGTCAGTGTGGGGTTGGAGCAGAGCTTCCTTATTACGTTGGCCTGCTTCCCAAATGGCACCCTATTCCCTATGTAGTGCACTATTTGTGACCAGAGCCCTTATGGGGTAGTAGAGAAGAGGGTACCGTTTGGGACGCAGGCATTCAGTGTGTCTAGAGGGACGTTCTGCTATTACAGTGCTTCATAATGTCTCACTCTAAAGGTCACACTAAGGTCACTTCTTACTCTTCTAGCCTGAATTTAAAAGGGTTTAAAAAAAGGCATGACTTTCGTTCTTAGTTAAAAGATTGATACGTTACTAATCTAAGTTGAGTTAAAATCATGACGTTTTGATACGTTACTAATCTAAGTTGAGTTAAAATCATGACGTTTGCTCCGTTTTAATGGACTTCATCAGAAGGACCAGAGAAGCTATGGACAGACGAAACTTTATTATGATTTAAAATATATTATACACAAATGAGATAAACGAAGCATCATGTTTATAACTGTGAGCAGTGAGTTGTGATATTAGCGCCTCTGTAAATGTCTCACTCATCGTTACTCACAATTCATTCAGGATTATTCATTAAAAACACATCTTATTTACAATAACAGTGACTCCAAAATGACATCATTTATAACTGTGAGCAGTGAGTTGTGCCTTTCCGTTCCCGAACGCTCATATTCTTCTTCTGGTTGCACCTCGTCTCCCGTTGTTCAAGCACCTTCTACTCCTCGCTGCTTTGCCAGGATGCCAAAAACCTGAAACCCTGACCTCATCCCTGGTTATGGGTAGAAGGTCGTCGGTTCAACTCCCGCAACTCCCTCCACATGGCGAATTGCCTGGAATTTCGGTGTGAAACGATATCCATCTTCTATAGTCTCAGGGACGTCAGTAGACTGCACCTTCTTGACCTGATGAATCATCACGCCGGATAACACTTGCCCAATACACTGTGGGAAGGACATTACAAAAACTACATTACCCATAATGCAGCATGGCTGGAATTCAATCAAACATGGCAGGGACGGGTAAATCAGAGATAAACAACAACAACAAAATGACAAAAGGAGTTAAATTGAGTTTGGTTGAATATTATGTTATGTATAATGTATTAGCAAAATGATTACAAATAATTCCATACAGCATAAAAACCAAATCCAAGGAAGAATCCAAGTACGGACTTAAAAGCTGAATCGAAGTTCTCCAAGATGAGAGGACCACAGGGCTGAGAGGAGAGACACATACATTGATATTTACATTCATTGGTCCATTAGATATTGATATTTACATTTATTGGTCCATTAGACATTGATATTTACATTCATTGGTCCATTGGATATTGATATTTATTATTCATTGATCCATTAGATATTGATATTTACATTCATTGGTCCATGAGATATACAGTAAAAGGAGGACTCTAGTCTAGAAGGATATCACTTTGTTTTGGTATAGACATTGCCACATTGCTTCCACCATTTAAAAGTAGTCAACTGGGTGGGTATTTCTATGGGTCAAGAGTGATCTGCCAATGATAAGAGAGCATTGCTTTCATCAAATTGTGTTGCCTGTGGTTTGTAAAACAAAGACTAAGGTAATATCCAGGAGCCAAGACCAAGATGTATACCAGGACAATGGTCCCAATGGGTCTATGGGACCCATAGACTCAAGACCCAGTATGAGTTGAGACCATGACAAGTTGGTTCTTTATGTGGTCTTGAGTGGTTGCAAGACCAAGATCAATCAATCAAGAGTTCATGGGCCCTCTCTTCAATTGTAAGAAACTCAAGTAGAGTAAACTTGTGTACAGTACAGTAGGGTACAGTACAGTACAGTACAGTACAGTAGAGTACAGTAGAGTACAGTAGAGTAGAGTATGGTAGAGTAGAGTACACTGGAGTACAGTACAGTAGAGTATAGTATAGTAGAGTAGAGCACAGTAGAGTACAGTAGAGTAGCGAAGAGTACAGTAGAGTACAGTAGAGTAGAATACAGTAGAATAGAGTACAGTAGAGTACAGTAGAGTAGAGTACAGTAGAGTACAGTAGAGTAGAGTACAGTACAGTACCGTAGAGTATAGTAGAGTAGAGTACGGTACAGTAGAGTACAGTAGAGTACAGTAGAGTACAGTACAGTAGAGCAGAGTACAGTAGAGCAGAGTACAGTAGAGTACAGTAGAGTAGAGTAGAGTAGAGTACAGTAGAGTACAGTACAGTACAGTAGAGTAGAGTAGAGTAGAGTACAGTACAGTTCAGTACAGTAGAGTACAGTACAGTAGAGTACAGTAGAGTAGAGTAGAGTACAGTAGAGTACAGTAGAGTACAGTACAGTAGGGTACAGTACAGTAGAGTACAGTACAGTAGAGTAGGGTACAGCAAAGTAGGGTAGGGAAAGTAGGGTTAGGTAAAGTACAGTAAAGGACACAGTAAGGTATGGTACAGTAAAGTAGGATACAGTAGTGTAGGGCGCAGTAGAGTATAGTAAAGTACGGTAGAATAGAGTATGGTTCAGTAGGGTAGAGTTGCGTAGAGCAGAGTAGGGTACAGTAGAGTAGGGTACAGTAAAGTAGAGTACAGTAGAGTAGGGTACAGTAAAGTAGGGTACAGTAGAGTAGAGTACAATAGAGTACAGTAAAGTAGGGTTCAGTAGAGTACAGTAAAGTAGGGAATGTTAAAGTATGGTCATTAAAGTAGGGTGCAGTAGAGTAGGTTTCAGTAGGGTAAGGGTACAGTAGAGTAGGGTACATTAAAGTAGGGTTCAGTAGAGTAGGGTACAGTAAAGTAGAGAACAATAGAGTAGTGTACAGTAGAGTAGGGTTCAGTAGAGTAGGGTACAGTAGAGTAAGGTACAGTAGAGTAGGGTACAGTAAAGTAGAGAACAATAGAGTAGTGTACAGTAGAGTAGGGTTCAGTAGAGTAGGGTACAGAAAAGTAGGGTACAGTAGAGTAGGGTACAGTAAAGTAGGGTACAGTAGAGTAGGGTACAATAGAGTACAGTAAAGTAGGGTTCAGTAGAGTACAGTAAAGTAGGAATGTTAAAGTATGGTAATTAAAGTAGGGTGCAGTAGAGTAGGGTTCAGTAGGGTAAGGGTGCAGTAGAGTAGGGTACATTAAAGTAGGGTTCAGTAGAGTAGGGTACAGTAAAGTAGAGAACAATAGAGTAGTGTACAGTAGAGTAGGGTTCAGTAGAGTAGGGTACAGAAAAGTAGTGTACAGTAGAGTAGGGTTCAGTAGAGTAGGGTACAGAAAAGTAGGGTACAGTAGAGTAGGGTACAGTAAAGTAGAGCACAGTAGGGTAGGGTACAGTAAAGTAGGATACAGTAGTGTAGGGCGCAGTAGAGTATAGTAAACTACGATAGAATAGAGTATGGTTCAGCAGGGTAGGGTTGTGTAGAGTAGGTTAGAGTAGGGTACAGTAGGTTAAGGTACAGTAGAGTAGAGTACAGTAATGTAGAGTTGGGTACAGCAGAGTAGGGTTCAGTAGAGTAGGGTACAGAAAAGTAGAGTAGAGTAGAGTACAGTAGAGTACAGTAGAGTACAGTACAGTAGGGTACAGTACAGTAGAGTACAGTACAGTAGAGTAGGGTACAGCAAAGTAGGGTAGGGAAAGTAGGGTTAGGTAAAGTACAGTAAAGGACACAGTAAGGTATGGTACAGTAAAGTAGGATACAGTAGTGTAGGGCGCAGTAGAGTATAGTAAAGTACGGTAGAATAGAGTATGGTTCAGTAGGGTAGAGTTGCGTAGAGCAGAGTAGGGTACAGTAGAGTAGGGTACAGTAAAGTAGAGTACAGTAGAGTAGGGTACAGTAAAGTAGGGTACAGTAGAGTAGAGTACAATAGAGTACAGTAAAGTAGGGTTCAGTAGAGTACAGTAAAGTAGGGAATGTTAAAGTATGGTCATTAAAGTAGGGTGCAGTAGAGTAGGTTTCAGTAGGGTAAGGGTACAGTAGAGTAGGGTACATTAAAGTAGGGTTCAGTAGAGTAGGGTACAGTAAAGTAGAGAACAATAGAGTAGTGTACAGTAGAGTAGGGTTCAGTAGAGTAGGGTACAGTAGAGTAAGGTACAGTAGAGTAGGGTACAGTAAAGTAGAGAACAATAGAGTAGTGTACAGTAGAGTAGGGTTCAGTAGAGTAGGGTACAGAAAAGTAGGGTACAGTAGAGTAGGGTACAGTAAAGTAGGGTACAGTAGAGTAGGGTACAATAGAGTACAGTAAAGTAGGGTTCAGTAGAGTACAGTAAAGTAGGGAATGTTAAAGTATGGTAATTAAAGTAGGGTGCAGTAGAGTAGGGTTCAGTAGGGTAAGGGTGCAGTAGAGTAGGGTACATTAAAGTAGGGTTCAGTAGAGTAGGGTACAGTAAAGTAGAGAACAATAGAGTAGTGTACAGTAGAGTAGGGTTCAGTAGAGTAGGGTACAGAAAAGTAGTGTACAGTAGAGTAGGGTTCAGTAGAGTAGGGTACAGAAAAGTAGGGTACAGTAGAGTAGGGTACAGTAAAGTAGAGCACAGTAGGGTAGGGTACAGTAAAGTAGGATACAGTAGTGTAGGGCGCAGTAGAGTATAGTAAACTACGATAGAATAGAGTATGGTTCAGCAGGGTAGGGTTGTGTAGAGTAGGTTAGAGTAGGGTACAGTAGGTTAAGGTACAGTAGAGTAGAGTACAGTAATGTAGAGTTGGGTACAGCAGAGTAGGGTTCAGTAGAGTAGGGTACAGAAAAGTAGGGTACAGTAGAGTAGGGTGACAGTAAAGTAGGGTACAGAAAAGTAGGGTACAGTAGAGTAGGGTAGAGTAAAGTAGAGTACAGTAGAGTAGGGTACAGTAGAGTAGGGTACAGTAAAGTAGGGTGCAGTAGAGTAGATTCGGGTGGGGTAGGGTTAAGTAGAGTAGAGTACAGTAGAGTAGGGTACAGTAGAGTAGGGTACAGTAGAGTAAGGTTCAGTAGAGTAGGGTACAGTAGAGTAGGGTACAGTAGAGTAGAGTAGGGTACAGTAGAGTAGGGTACAGTCAAGTAGGGTACAGTAAAGTAGGGTAGGGTGGGGTGGGGTAGGGTTCAGTAGAGTAGGGTAGAGTAGAGTAAAGTAGGGTACAGTAGAGTAAGTGACAGTAGAGTGGTGTACAGTAAAGTAGGGTGCAGTAGAGTAGGGTAGGGTGGGGTAGGGTTCAGTACAGTAGGGTACAGTGGAGTAGGGTTCAGTAGAGTAGGGTACAGTAAAGTAGGGTACAGTAGAGTAAGGTACAGTAGAGTAGGGTACAGTAGAGTAGGGTACAGTAAATTAGAGAACAGTAGAGTAAGGTACAGGAAAGTAGGGTACAGTAGAGTAGGGTACAGTAGAGTAGGGTACAGTAGAGTAGGGTGGAGTAAAGTAGAGTACAGTAGAGTAGGGTACAGTAGAGTAGGGTAGAGTAAAGTAGGGTACAGTAAAGTAAGGTAGGGTGGGGTAGGGTTCAGTAGAGTAGGGTACAGTAAAGTAGAGAACAGTAGGGTAGGGTACAGTAAAGTAGGATACAGTAGTGTAGGGCGCAGTAGAGTATAGTAAACTACGATAGAATAGAGTATGGTTCAGCAGGGTAGGGTTGTGTAGAGTAGGTTAGAGTAGGGTACAGTAGGTTAAGGTACAGTAGAGTAGAGTACAGTAATGTAGAGTTGGGTACAGCAGAGTAGGGTTCAGTAGAGTAGGGTACAGAAAAGTAGGGTACAGTAGAGTAGGGTACAGTAAAGTAGGGTACAGAAAAGTAGGGTACAGTAGAGTAGGGTAGAGTAAAGTAGAGTACAGTAGAGTAGGGTACAGTAGAGTAGGGTACAGTAAAGTAGGGTGCAGTAGAGTAGATTCGGGTGGGGTAGGGTTCAGTAGAGTAGAGTACAGTAGAGTAGGGTACAGTAGAGTAGGGTACAGTAGAGTAAGGTTCAGTAGAGTAGGGTACAGTAGAGTAGGGTACAGTAGAGTAGAGTAGGGTACAGTAGAGTAGGGTACAG
>NW_027014519.1:336267-346416 GCF_036934945.1 Oncorhynchus masou masou | reverse complement strand
CTAAGGCCTCGTTGGTAGGAGAGTGGTACTGCTCTAAGGCCTCGTTGGTAGGAGAGTGTTACTGCTCTAAGGCCTCGTTGGTAGGAGAGTGGTACTGCTCTAAGGCCTCGTTGGTAGGAGAGTGTTACTGCTCTAAGGCCTCGTTGGTAGGAGAGTGTTACTGCTCTAAGGCCTCTGTTGGTAGGAGAGTGTTACTGCTCTAAGGCCCCGTTGGTAGGAGAGTGTTACTGCTCTAATTCCTCGTTGGTAGGAGAGTGTTACTGCTCTAATTCCTCGTTGGTAGGAGAGTGTTACTGCTCTATTCCTCGTTGGTAGGAGAGTGTTACTGCTCTAAGGCCTCGTTGGTAGGAGAGTGTTACTGCTCTAAGGCCTTGTTAGTAGGAGAGTGTTACTGCTCTAAGGCCTCGTTGGTAGGAGAGTGTTACTGCTCTAATTCCTCGTTGGTAGGAGAGTGTTACTGCTCTAATTCCTCGTTGGTAGGAGAGTGTTACTGCTCTAATTCCTCGTTGGTAGGAGAGTGTTACTGCTCTAATTCCTCGTTGGTAGGAGAGTGTTACTGCTCTAATTCCTCGTTGGTAGGAGAGTGTTACTGCTCTAATTCCTCGTTGGTAGGAGAGTGTTACTGCTCTAATTCCTCGTTGGTAGGAGAGTGTTACTGCTCTAATTCCTCGTTGGTAGGAGAGTGTTACTGCTCTAAGGCCTCGTTGGTAGGAGAGTGTTACTGCTCTAAGACCTCGTTGGTAAGAGAGTGTTACTGCTCTAATTCCTTGTTGGTAGGAGAGTGTTACTGCTCTAAGGCCTCGTTGGTAGGAGAGTGTTACTGCTCTAAGGCCTCGTTGGTAGGAGAGTGTTACTGCTCTAAGGCCTCGTTGGTAGGAGAGTGTTACTGCTCTAAGGCCTCTGTTGGTAGGAGAGTGTTACTGCTCTAAGGCCTCGTTGGTAGGAGAGTGTTACTGCTCTAAGGCCTCGTTGGTAGGAGAGTGTTACTGCTCTAAGGCCTCGTTGGTAGGAGAGTGTTACTGCTCTAAGGCCTCGTTGGTAGGAGAGTGTTACTGCTCTAAGGCCTCGTTGGTAGGAGAGTGTTACTGCTCTAAGGCCTCGTTGGTAGGAGAGTGTTACTGCTCTAAGGCCTCGTTGGTAGGAGAGTGTTACTGCTCTAAGGCCTCGTTGGTAGGAGAGTGTTACTGCTGATTGATCTACGGGGACATTACTGTATCTTGCAGGATGAAAAAAAGCATACAATATGTGAAAATGAATATAGACTTTTAAACCGCTAGCTTGTCAGCGTATGTGTGTGTTTGTGTGTACGTGCGTGCGCGCATGCGTGCGTGTGTGTGTGTGTGTGTGTGCCAGTGCATGCAAAAGGGTGTGTGATGGAGAGGGATGGATTTGTTTTGCTGAAAGCTGGACCTGACCTGGGATGGCAGGCTCATCTATCTAACTGTCAGGACCCACTAGGCTAAAACCACCATGTATCTCTCCTCTCTACTACCATGTATCTCTCCCCTCTACCACCATGTATGTCTCCTCTCTTCCACCATGTATCTCTCCCCTCTACCACCATGTATGTCTCCTCTCTACTACCATGTATCTCTCCCCTCTACCACCATGTATCTCTCCTCTCTACCACCATGTATCTCTCCCCTCTACCAACATGTATCTCTCCTCTCTACTACCATGTATCTCTCCCCTCTACCACCATGTATCTCTCCTCTCTACTACCATGTATCTCTCCCCTCTACCACCATGTATCTCTCCTCTCTTCCACCATGTATCTCTCCCCTCTACCACCATGTATCTCTCCCGTCTACCACCATGTATCTCTCCCCTCTACCACCATGTATCTCTCCTCCCTACCACCTTTTCTCTCTCTCTCCCTCTCTCCCTCTCTCCCTCTCTCTCCCTCTCTCCCTCTCTCCCTCTCTCCCTCTCTCCCTCTCTCTCCCTCTCTCTCTCTCTCTCTCTCTCTCTCTCTCTCTCTCTCTCTCTCTCTCTCTCTCTCTCTCTCTCTCACACACACACACAGACAGCGGCCTCATGCTCAGCGGCCTCAAGTTGAGAGGAGGGAGGGTTTTTGTCAGAGCAGATGTTTTTGCATGTCACTAATGGGTGTCCCCCCTCCCTCCATCCCCCCCTCCATCTCTCTCTCCATCCCTCCCTCCTCCTGCCGTGCTGCTGTTGTCTTTAAGGGAACAGGAAAGATCCATTTGTGTGTTCCTCGTCTCTCCATGCTTGATTCAGCCCCGCCAGCACCCTCTTCATGAATCTACGCTGTGCTAATGGACGGCCCCGGCCACCACGGATCGCCAGAGAGGAATCACAAGCACTGTCACACACGTGCACGCGCACACAAACACAAGTGAGTGTGTGTGTGTGTGTGTGTGTGTGTGTGTGTGTGTGTGTGTGTGTGTGTGTGTGTGTGTGTGTGTGTGTGTGTGTGTGTGTGTGTGTGTGTGTGTGTGTGTGTGTGTGTGTGTGTGTGTGTGTGTGTGTGTGTGTGTGTGTGTGTGTGTATGTGCATTTCTGTGTTTGTGTTTGTGTGTGTCGGTGTGTGTGTGGGTGTGTGCGTGCGTGTGTGTGTGTGTCAGGCAGATGTAGTTGGATGGAATTTATCCAACCATTATGTAGAATATAATAATGTACTACATTTATCAACCTGACTCCAATATCATGTGAACGATATCGTCCATAATCATATCAATCAATCTATCCGAGGTAGCTAGCATTGTGTCACCACTCAGTATACAATAAGATGCACGTGTCTGGGTTTACCCTGATGCAAATATTAAGAGGCCAATATCTTGCAATGAATGTCCTAGCATTAAATGATTGAGTTAACCTCAGCTCAGAGCTGCACAGTTAGAGACCAAGCATATATGTTATGTTTATTGTAAATAACATTAGATAATTCACCAATTAATGGAATATTATTATGGTTCGTATCCATTTAAAAGTCATCCCTGGAAGAAAGCCACAGATAAGGTGTGATGGTCAGCCAACCAAATAAAGTCATAAATGGTGATTGAGTGATGGCCGCGGGCCTCAGCGTCTGCCAGTCACCAGTATCACCTTCTATCCTTCTTCCACTACAAAGATTCCTGCCAGGCTTGGCATCTCTGTTAGAATCCACATTAAAACACTTCCACTAAACCCAACCATTAAGCATATTTGTTCCCAGCACAGCTCTACATTCTAATATCTCTTTTCAACATTTACAGAGGTTCCACAGGGCTTCACCAAACCAAATCCTTGATCAGCTAAAGAAAGCATGGCAAATCAGTTAAGAAGAATTGGGAGAAATTCATCAGCAGCATGCATGAACATCAACAGTTTCAGTTCATCTGTAGAACAGCTGCATCAAAGTGCAAGTTAACTTCTTTGGGGATCGGTGTCCTTCCACAGGTGGAGCTAGCGTAGGCTAATGCCGTTATGTGCGAGATTGTAGGTAACCTTCTGGGACGGTGGAGCTAACGTAGGCTAATGCCGTTAGCACGGAGTTGTGGTAACCTTCCACAGGACGGTGGAGCTAACATAGGCTAATGCCGTTAGCATGAGTTGTAGGTAACCTTCCACAGGACGGTGGAGCTAACGTAGGCTAATGCCGTTAGCATGAGGTTGTAGGTAACCTTCCACAGGACGGTGGAGCTAACGTAGGCTAATGCTGTTAGCACGAGGTTGTAGGTAACCTTCCACAGGCCGGTGGAGCTAACATAGGCTAATGCCGTTAGCACGGAGTTGTAGGTAACCTTCCACAGGACGGTGGAGCTAACGTAGGCTAATGCCGTTAGCACGAGGTTGTGAAGTAACCTTCCACAGGATGGTGGAGCTAACGTAGGCTAATGCTGTTAGCACAAGGTTATGGAAGTAACCAGAACATTTCCCAGGACATGGACATATCTGACTTTGGAAGTAAAGCTTCAATTCTTGTTAATATAACTGCACTGTTCAATGTACAGTAGCTGTTACAGAGAAATAATACCATTCTATTGTTTGAGGGAGAGTGCATCATTTTGAACATGAAAAGTTATTAACAAACAAATTAGGCACATTTGGGCAGTCCTGATTAAATCAAATTGAACTGGCAATGAATATGCAGTGAAGGCCAGCCGACTAGAGCATACAGGTCGCAGTGGTGGGTGGTATAAGGTGATTGGTAACAAAGCGGTTGGCAAAACCTGGATAGACTGTATCCAGGTTGCTGAAAGTAGAGTGTTGGAAGCTTTTTGTAGATGACAATGCGAAGTCCGAGGATCGGTAGGATAGTCAGTTTTACTAGGGTAAGTTTGGCGGCGTGAGTGATGGAGGCTTTGTTGCGGAAAATAGAAAGCCGATTCTAGATATTTATTTTGGATTGGAGATGTTTTAATATGAGTCTGGAAGGAGAGTTTACAGTCTAGCCAGACACCTAGAGTGATACAAGTTGTCCACACATTCTAAGTTGGAACCGTCCAGGAGTAGTGATGCTAGTCGGGCGGGCAGGTGCAGGCAGTGAACGGTTGAAAAGCATGCATTTGGTTTTACTAGCGTTTAAGAGCAGCTGGAGGCCACGGACGGAGTGTTGTATGGCATTGAAGCTCGTTTGGAGGTTAGGTAGCACAGTGTCAAGGAAGGGCCAGAAGTATACAGAATGGTGTCATCTGCGTAGAGGTGGATCAGTGAATCGCCCGCAGCAAGAGCGACGTCATTGATATATACAGAGAAAAGAGTCGGCCTGAGAATTGAACCCTGTGGTACCCCCATAGAGACTGCCAGAGGTCCGGACAACATGCTCTCCGACATGACATACTGAACTCTGTCTGCAAAGTAGTTGGTGAACCAGGCAAGGCGGTCATTAGAAAAACCAAGGCTATTGAGTCTACCGATAAGAATACGGTGATTGACAGAGTCGAAAGCCTTGGCCAGGTTGATGAAGACGGCTGCACAGTACTGTCTTATATCGATGGCGGTTATGATATCATTTAGTACCTTGAGCGTGGCTCAGGTGCACCCGTGAACAGCTCGGAATCCGGATTGCACAGCGGATTCGAAATGGTCAGTGATCTGTTTATTAACTTGGCTTTCGAAGACTTTAGATATGCAGGGCAGGATGGATATAGGTCTGTAACAGTTTGGGTCTAGGGGTGTCACCCCCTTTGAAGAAGGGGATGACCATGACAGCTTTCCAATCTTTAGGGATCTCATACGATACGAAAGAGAGATTGAACAGGCTGGTAATAGGGGTTGCAACAATGGCGGCGGATAGTTTTAGAAAGAGAGGGTCAGATTGTCTAGCCCAGCTGATTTGTACGGGTCCAGGTTTTGCAGCTCTTTCAGAACATCTGCTGTCCGGATTTGGGTGAAGGAGAGGCTGGGGAGGCGGAGCTGTTGGCGGGGGGTTGGAGTAGCCAGGAGGAAGGCATGGCCAGCCGTTGAGAAATGCTTATTGAAATTTTTGAACATCATGGATTTATCAGTGGTGACTTGGGAGGTGCTGGGAGGAGGTGCTCTTGTTCTCCATGGACTTTACAGTGTCCCAGAACTTTTGGGAGTTAGAGCTACAGGATGCGAATTTCTGCTTGAAAAAGCTAGCCTCTGCTTTCCTGACTGACTGCGTGTATTGGTTCCTGACTTCCCTGAACAGTTGCATATCGTGGGGACTATTCGATGCTATTGCAGTCCGCCACAGGATGTGTTTGTGCTGATCAAGGGCAGTCAGGTCTGGAGTGAACCAAGGGCTATATCTGTTCTTAGTTCTGCATTTTTTGGACGGGGCATGCTTATCTAAGATTGTGAGGAAATTACTTGTAAAGAAAGACCAGGCATCCTCGACTGATGGGATGAGGTCAATATCCTTCCAGGATACACGGGCCAGGTCTATAAGAAAGGCCTGCTCGCAGAAGTGTTTTACGGAGCTTTTGACAGTGATAAGGGGTGGTCGTTTGACCGCGGACCCATAGCGGATACAGGCAATGAGGCAGTGATCGCTGAGATCCTGATTGAAAACAGCAGAGGTGTATTTGGAGGGCAAGTTGGTCAGGATAATGTCTATGAGGGTGCCCATGTTTATGGATTTAGGGTTGTACCTGGTGGGTTCCTTGATGATTTGTGTGAGATTGAGGGCATCTAGCTTAGATTGTAGGACTGCCGGGGTGTTAAGAATATCCCAGTTTAGGTCACCTAACAGAACAAACTCTGAAGCTAGATGGGGGGTGATCAATTCACAAATGGTGTCCAGGGCACAGCTGGGAGCGGAGGGGGGTCGATAGCAGTGAGACACTTATTTCTGGAGAGGTTTGTTTTAAAAATTAGAAGTTCAAACTGTTTGGGTATAGACCTGGAAAGTATGACAGAACTTTGCAGGCTATCTCTGCAGTAGATTGCAACTCCTCCCCTTTGGCAGATCTATCTTGACGGAAAATGTTGTAGCTGGATATGGAAATCTCAGAATTGTTGGTGGTCTTCCTAAGCCAGGTTTCAGGCATGGCAAGGACATCAAGGTTGGCAGAGTGTGCTAGGGCAGTGAGTAAAACAAACTTAGGGAGGAGGCTTCTGATGTTGACATGCATGAAACCAAGGTTTTTTCGATCACAGAAGTCAACAAATGAGGGTGCCTGGGGACACGTAGGGCTTTGGTTTACCTCCACATCACCCGATTAACAGAAGAGGAGTCGCATTGGGGACAAAGAATAAAAGGAGCAGATTTCTGGGCGTGGTAGAATAGATTTAGGGCATAATGTGCAGACAGGGTTATGGTGGGGTGCGGGTACAGAGGAGGTAAGCCCAGGCACTGAGTAAGAGAGGTTGTATCTCTGGATAAGCTGGTTATAATGGGTGAGGTCACCGCATGTGTAGGAGGTGGGCCAAAGGAGGTATCAGAGGTATAATGAGTGGAACTAGGGGCTCCATTGTAAACTAAAACAATGATAACTAACCTAAACAACAGTATACAAGGCATATTGACATATGAGAGAGACATACAGCGAGGCATAAAGTAATCACAGGTGTTGATTGGGAGAGCTAGCTGAAACAACGGGTGAGACAACAACAGCTAATCAGCTAAAACAACAACAGGTAAAATGGCGATGAGGGGCAGAGAGGGTTGGTTATCTACACACAGAGCCTGAGTTCGCGGCTGGGTCCGACAGATAAACAATAGTTCATTGGATCAGTCAAGCTTTGCACATACACTGATGCCATCTAGTGGACAAAATCTAAATTGCACCTGGGCTGGAATAATACGTTATGGCCTTTCTCTTGCATTTCAAAGATGATGGTACAAAAAAATACAAAAGAACAGTTGTTTTTTTCTTTGTATTATCTTGTACCAGATCTATTGTGTTATATTTTATGACATTCGTTTCACAGTTCCACAAACGTCTAAGTGTTTCATTTCAAATGGTACCAAGAAAATGCATAGCCTTGCTTCAGGTCCTGAGCTACAGGCAGTTAGATGTGGGTATGTCATTTTAGGCAAACATTGGAGGAAAAAAAGGGGCTAATCCTTTTAAAGTTCCTGCAACAACTGACTGAAGGGGGCTGATATTAGAGCCCAACTTCAGTGTGACCAAACGTATGACAAGTCTAATAAAGACTGTGGGGACGAAACTGTTGTTTCAGTCACTTCACTGCAGAGGAACAGGACTCAAAGCGACTCTGGGGGGGTAAAGAAAGCTTCTGAACTCCCAAACGAGCAGGGCTTCTTTGCCCTCAGTGACTGGCAGGTGTAACCTTATAAAAGGCTGTATAATAGTAGATAAGAGCTATAGTACAGCATGGTACCACTGTGTAACCTACAGTCTGACTGACAGCACTAATAACCCTTCCAATCACTCAGTTCCCTGTAGGCATCTTCCACAATTACTAGACAGTCTGAGGATTTAGTCGTTGTTCTTGATTTAGTGCATTGTTCTAGATTTAGTTCATTGTTCTTGATTTAGTTCATTGTTCTTGATTTAGTTCATTGTCATTGTTCTTGATTTAGTCATTGTTGATTTAGTGCGTTGTTCTAGATTTAGTTCATTGTTCTTGATTTAGTGCGTTGTTCTTGATTTAGTTTGTTGTTCTTGATTTAGTGCATTGTTCTTGATTTAGTGCGTTGTTCTTGATTTAGTTCATTGTTCTTGATTTAGTTTGTTGTTCTTGATTTAGTGCGTTGTTCTTGATTTAGTTGCATTGTTCTTGATTTAGTGCATTGTTCTTGATTTAGTGCGTTGTTCTTGATTTAGTGCGTTGTTCTTGATTTAGTGCGTTGTTCTTGATTTAGTTTGTTGTTCTTGATTTAGTGCATTGTTCTTGATTTAGTGCATTGTTCTTGATTTAGTGCGTTGTTCTTGATTTAGTGTGTTGTTCTTGATTTAGTGCGTTGTTCTTGATTTAGTGCGTTGTTCTTGATTTAGTTTGTTGTTCTTGATTTTCGTTGTTCTTGATTTAGTGCGTTGTTCTTGATTTAGTGTGTTGTTCTTGATTTAGTGCATTGTTCTTGATTTAGTTCATTGTTCTTGATTTAGTGAAAGAAGGAAGGGATGGCGGGATGGGTGTGAATGTCAGAAGTTCAATTGAATCATAGTAATTATCATCGTCATTATCATCATTATCATAGTCATAACCATCCCCACTTCCTGTCCTATCTGGTCTGGCTGTAACCAGAGGGCTCTGAGACACTTCATCAGTAATCATCAGCCCAGGAGAGAGAGGAGGGCAGTTTCAACCAGGATATCAACATGCATGACAACGTCTCAAAGGGAATATTCCCTGTCAAGTTGGCCGAGGGATCTTTTCCTCCGGCGTTGCCCCAGTTACTGTTCCTAAGGTTTTGACCGTGTTTCTCTCTCTTTTTCTGAATGTGTTTAATCAACCCCCTCAATTACATCTGTTTGGACAACAGAAAACAGTCTATGATATTTGACATGTTTTATCATCTCATGTGGTTAGCTCTGATAGGATGCGAAAACGTTTCTCCTCCGTCATCCTCTGCCAGTTTCCCCGGAAACGCGAGGCGTCAGTGTACTGTTGGTGGTCCTTACGGGTCAGGTGGTACTTAGCGGCACAGTGTGATATCATTAACCCCGCTACCAACTTTGCCGTGTCACACCGCCATCAACCCCGTCACCCTGTGGACCGGCGCAGCCATGAAAGCGGGTGTCTCCACGGCAACAGCGTACCTCCAGATATCCCTTATCAATCCCCCAGATGCCTAATTGTTGCACTAATGATGCGATGCCTGATGGAACTGTTTATGGTTTTCATTTTCCCCGACGTCGGAGCGCGGTAATTAGTGGCACACCTCAGATCATTAAACAGCATGGGGGGCCCGGGAGGGTGGGAGGTGGGGGAGAGGGGAGGTGGGCACACCGGGGAGAGAGGAGAGGACCCATGCTGTGCTGAGAAAGACCTAGTTAGGGAGCTTTATGTTCATAAAAAAAAGAAAAAAAAAAGAAAACATTTAAATGATGTTATTCCAGGCCTCCTCGATCCTCACACCGGGTCCTCTCCTCTCTCCCCATGTGCAGCCCGTAGATCATTTTATGCAGCACCAGTTTACCAATTATAAAAATATGTGCTAAAATATCCAGAGTGCTGAAATGAACAACATTTGATTCATAAACTGGCAATAGAAATAAACACATTATTCATGACTTTTTCACACTGCAACAGGTGGCTTCAGGTCTACCATTCATTTTTGACCAACAACAATCCATCAGCAGCATCCGGTCAAGCTGGACTCACCTTGAGGAAGGAGAGGTTGCGGTTCCGGTCGATACTGGTGATCTCCAGGTTTCCCATGACCACCTCACAGTTCTCATAATGCTTCTTCAGGGTGCGGTACTGCTGGTCCAGGTCTGACAACGTGCTCAACTTGTTCTCCGTTCCAGGGCAAACTGCAGGGAGAGAGAGAGAAACAGATGGATACAAATAAATCTCACAATTCAACTTAACTACAAAGCGAATTCAATGTCATTCAACAATTACACACTGCAGAGCATTAGAGAGGGTCTCTACAGTAGAGAGTCACTGTAAATAAGGTTTTGTTCTTACTAACTTGCCTAGTTAAAGAAGGTTCCAATTTAAAAGAGAGAGACAGAGAGACAGAGAGAGAGAGACAGTGAGAGAGAGAGAGAGAGAGAGACAGAGAGAGAGAGAGAGAGAGAGAGAGCGCAAGAGAGAGAGCCA
>NW_027014519.1:283767-333767 GCF_036934945.1 Oncorhynchus masou masou | reverse complement strand
GGTAGAGGAGGAGGGTGGCTACCATGGAGCTCCAGGGGTTAACAGGTCCTGGCACATCCCCTTTATCCCTCTAGCCTCTCCACTGGACATGACACCTCATTACAAGCACCTATTTCCACCCATCAAACACCTTCTCTGATGAACTGGCAGCTGCCACTACGGCCAAAGGCTCTACTGGAGGATGTGTGTGTACGTTTGTACCAGAGAGAGTCATTAACACAGAAAGTGTTCATTCATTTTTTTACCTTTATTTAACTAGGCAAGTCAGTTAACAATAAATTCTTATAAACAAAGACGGCCTACACCGGCTAAATCCTAACCCGGACGACGCTGGGCCAATTGTTTGCCACCCTTTGGTTGATTGTGATACAGCCTGCAATCAAGCCATGGTCTGTACTGATTCCTCTAGCACTGAAATGCAGTGCCTTAGACCTCTGGACCACTCGGGAGCCAGAACACAGAGAGAGAGAGAGAGAGAGAGAGTCAATAACACAGAGATAGAGAGAGTCATTCAAACAGAGAGAGAGAGAGTCATTCAAACAGAGACAGAGACATTAACACAGAGAGAGACTCATTAACACAGAGAGAGTCATTAACACAGAGAGAAAGTCATTAACACATAGAGAGAGAGTCATTAACACACAGAGAGAGTCATTCAAACAGAGAGAGGTTTATTAACACAGATAGAGTCATTAACACAGAGAGAGAGTCATTAACACACAGAGAGAGTCATTAACACAGAGAGAGAGTCATTCAAACAGAGAGAGGTTCATTAACACAGAGAGAGAGTCATTAGAGTCATTAAAACAGAGAGAGAGAGAGTCATTAAAACAAAGAGAGGATCATTAACACAGAGAGAGTGTCATTAACACATAGAGAGAGTCATTAACAAAGAGAGAGAGTCATTAACACAGAGAGAGAGAGGGAGTCATTAACACAGAGAGAGAGAGAGTCATTCAAACGGAGAAAGAGTCATTAACACAGCGAGAGAGTCATTAACACAGATAGAGACTCATTAACACACAGATAGAGACTCATTAACACACAGAGAGAGTCATTAACACCTTATTAAGTTCTGGGTTCTATCTTTCGGTCCCCACTAGGCAAACATAGAGACCAACATTACAGTAGGCAAACATAGAGACCAACATTACAGTAGGTAAACATAGAGACAATCATTACAGTAGGTAAACATAGAGACCAACATTACAGTAGGCAAACATAGAGACCAACATTACAGTAGGCAAACATAGAGACCAACATTACAGTAGGCAAACATAGAGACCAACATTACAGTAGGCAAACATAGAGACCAACATTACAGTAGGCAAACATAGAGACCAACATTACAGTAGGCAAACATAGAGACCAACATTACAGTAGGTAAACATAGAGACCAACATTACAGTAGGTAAACATAGAGACCAACATTACAGTAGGTAAACATAGAGACAATCATTACAGTAAACATAGAGACCAACATTACAGTAGGCAAACATAGAGACCAACATTACAGTAGGCAAAAATAGAGACCAACATTACAGTAGGCAAACATAGAGACCAACATTACAGTAGGCAAACATAGAGACCAACATTACAGTAGGCAAACATAGAGACCAACATTACAGTAGGTAAACATAGAGACCAACATTACAGTAGGCAAAAATAGAGACCAACATTACAGTAGGCAAACATAGAGACCAACATTACAGTAGGCTAACATAGAGACCAACATTACAGTAGGTAAACATAGAGACCAACATTACAGTAGGTAAACATAGAGACCAACATTACAGTAGGTAAACATAGAGACAACATTAGAGTAGGCAAACATAGAGACCAACATTACAGTAGGTAAACATAGAGACCAACATTACAGTAGGCAAAAATAGAGACCAACATTACAGTAGGTAAACATAGAGACCAACATTACAGTAGGCAAACATAGAGACCAACATTACAGTAGGCAAACATAGAGACCAACATTACAGTAGGCAAACATAGAGACTAACATTACAGTAGGTAAACATAGAGACCAACATTACAGTAGGCAAACATAGAGACCAACATTACAGTAGGTAAACATAGAGACCAACATTACAGTAGGTAAACATAGAGACCAACATTACAGTAGGCCCACATAGAGACCAACATTACAGTAGGCAAACATAGAGAGCCCTATGGGCCTTGGTCAAAAGTAGTGCAGTATAAAGGGAACAGCGTGTCATTTGGGAGGAAGTTATGACGATGTAACTGTGTGTGGGTATGCCTGTGTGTGTGTGTGTCTGTGTGTGTGTGTGTGTGTGTGTGTATGTGTGTGTACACAAACGATAACGCTAGTGTGATGCCAGAGATTGCAGACAGACCCTATAGGCCTGATTGGTATGGTGGGGGTGTGTGTGTGTGTGTGTGTGTGTGTGTGTGTGTGTGTGTGTGTCCATGCACGTAGGTGTGGTTGTGTACTCCCTATAACTGGCTTCTACAACCAGCTCAGAGCTCATAAGGTGGCATGGGTGCATCAGTAATAAGTCCTTATTGAGCCCCTGAGGGGTGTAGTGTAGTGTAGCAGGGTAGAGGAGGGGCTGAGATATTACAGAGTAGTGAGAGGAGACACAGACAGACAGACAGACAGACAGACAGACAGACAGACAGACAGACAGACAGACAGACAGACAGACAGACAGACAGACAGACAGACAGACAGACAGACAGACAGACAGACAGACAGACAGACAGACAGCTAGGAGAGGACAGAGGAATAGCCACAGACATGTACCAATCTAACCAATCAGACACTCTATTGGTCTGATCTATCTATCCATCCTCCAATCACAATAGAGAATGACGCTTGGTGAGGTGGGGTTCAACCATGTGAATAATTTGTGTGCACAGGTTGTGCAATAACGAAAGGTTCAGAAATAATTGTCTTGCACAGAGCTCCATACATTCCACCTCTGTGACGTTTGTTAAGTTTAAAGAATAAGACACAAGTCCCCCAACAGGATATAGTGGGCATGGATACGGGTTCCCTAAACTGAAGAGTGGTCTGACAACAGTGCAACTGTATCCTGCTAGAGACATCAGTATTCATGCTGACTCACTGCAAACGGCTCTCTTTCTGTCTCATTGTGGAGGTGTCTAGATATACTCTTTTTTCCTACCTATTTCTTTCTCTCTCTCTCCCCCTCTCTCTCTCTCTCTCTCTCTCTCTCTCTCTCTCTCCCTCCCTCTCTCACCCTCCCTCCCTCTCTCAACCTCCCTCTCTCTCCATCTTTCCTCTTTCATCTGCAGCCCCTGTGGTGGTGGTGTAAGAATTGAGCCGTCACATCCTAGAGTTCACACAGTGGGTTGGAGAGGGGAAAGAGGGAGAGAGAAGGTCCATTTGATGCCCAGAGAGGCTGCCAACGAGAACAATAGGCAGACTCTCTGTGGCCGTGTCACTCCCCAAGCAGGAGCTCTTGGCAGAACTAATTTATTTTACCCAGTGAGAGACAGGGGGGAAGGGAGTTAGAGAGAGAGAGAGAGATCACCGTCAAAGAAAGAGGGCGAGAGAGAAAGAAGGACGGAAAGAGATGGCAAAAAAAGATAGATGGAGAGAAAAATAAAGAGATAAAAAAATAAAGAGACTTGACAACAGTAGAGTTCTGGGCAAATTCTTCCCTCAGCAATATAACAGTAGAGTTCTGGGGGAATTCTTCCCTCAGCAATATAACAGTAGAGTTCTGGGGGAATTCTTCCCTCAGCAATATAACAGTAGAGTTCTGGGGGAATTCTCCCCTCAGCAATATAACAGTAGAGTTCTGGGGGAATTCTTCCCTCAGCAATATAACAGTAGAGTTCTGGGCAAATTCTTCCCTCAGCAATATAACAGTAGAGTTCTGGGCAAATTCTTCCCTCAGCAATATAACAGTAGAGTTCTGGGCAAATTCTTCCCTCAGCAATATAACAGTAGAGTTCTGGGCAAATTCTTCCCTCAGCAATATAACAGTAGAGTTCTGGGCAAATTCTTCCCTCAGCAATATAACAGTAGAGTTCTGGGCAAATTCTTCCCTCAGCAATATAACAGTAGAGTTCTGGGCAAATTCTTCCCTCAGCAATATAACAGTAGAGTTCTGGGCAAATTCTTCCCTCAGCAATATAACAGTAGAGTTCTGGGCAAATTCTTCCCTCAGCAATATAACAGTAGAGTTCTGGGCAAATTCTTCCCTCAGCAATATAACAGTAGAGTTCTGGGCAAATTCTTCCCTCAGCAATATAACAGTAGAGTTCTGGGCAAATTCTTCCCTCAGCAATATAACAGAAGAGTTCTGGGCAAATTCTTCCCTCAGCAATATAACAGTAGAGTTCTGGGGTAATTCTTCCCTCAGCAATATAACAGTAGAGTTCTGGGGTAATTCTTCCCTCAGTAATATAACAGTAGAGTTCTGGGGGAATTCTCCCCTCAGTAAAATAACAGTAGAGTTCTGGGGTAATTCTTCCCTCAGCAATATAACAGTAGAGTTCTGGGGTAATTCTTCCCTCAGTAAAATAACAGTAGAGTTCTGGGGGAATTCTTCCCTCAGCAATACAGCATTGCAGGTCCCAATGCCACAATGTTTTGACTCTGTACTAGATTCATTTCTACTACTCACTGACTGAGGCTGTATAATTGGTGTATGTGGGACTGAATGACACTTCATTAAATGAATGATACAACAATAAGTTACAGTAATAAGTTACAGTAATAGTAGCCCCCTTTGGATGTCTTGATGTTGTGTGGACTATATTCTCTGTGCTCCCTCTCCCATTCTCTGTGCTCCCTCTCCCATTCTCTGTGCTCCCTCTCCCATTCTCTGTGCTCCCTCTCCCATTCTCTGTGCTCCCTCTCCCATTCTCTGTGCTCCCTCTCCCATTCTCTGTTCTCTCTCTCCCATTCTATGTGCTCCCTCTCCCAGTCTCTGTGCTCCCTCTCCCATTATCTGTGCTCCCTCTCCCATTCTCTGTGCTCCCTCTCCCATTCTCTGTGCTCCCTCTCCCATTCTCTGTGCTCCCTCTCCCATTCTCTGTGCTCCCTCTCCCATTCTCTGTGCTCCCTCTCCCATTCTATGTGCTCCCTCTCCCATTCTCTGTGCTCCCCTCTCCCATTCTCTGTGCTCCCTCTCCCATTCTCTGTGCTCCCTCTCCCATTCTCTGTGCTCCCTCTCCCATTCTCTGTGCTCCCTCTCCCATTCTCTGTGCTCCCTCTCCCATTCTCTGTGCTCCCTCTCCCATTCTATGTGCTCCCTCTCCCATTCTCTGTGCTCCCTCTCCCATTCTCTGTGTTCCCTCTCCCATTCTCTGTGCTCCCTCTCCCATTCTCTGTGCTCCCTCTCCCATTCTCTGATCTCCCTCTCTCATTCTCTGTGCTCCCTCTCCCATTCTCTGTTCTCCCTCTCCCATTCTCTGTGCTCCCTCTCCCATTCTCTGTGCTCCCTCTCCCATTCTCTGTGCTCCCCTCTCCCATTCTCTGTGCTCCCTCTCCCATTCTCTGTTCTCTCTCTCCCATTCTATGTGCTCCCTCTCCCATTCTCTGTGCTCCCTCTCCCATTCTCTGTTCTCCCTCTCCCATTCTCTGTGCTCCCTCTCCCATTCTCTGTGCTCCCTCTCCCATTCCAATATACATGTTGACCGTGGGTTGAAAGCACAGAGTTTTCAGTTAGATAATCCAGTTTTCTAAGTGGCTCCAGAGTGGTGCAGTGGTCTAAGACACTACATCTCAGCGCAAGAGGCTTCACTGCAGTCCCTGGTTCAAATCCAGGCAGCTTCTCACCTGGCTGTGATGTGATTTTGTTCTAAACTGACTTGCCTAGTTAAATGAAGGTTTAATTCTGTTGTGGAGGATTACATCAGCAAGGCTGTATTAGCGAACTTCAAATGCCCAAATTCAATTACAACTTTATCCTCTCACCCAGTTCATTGGACGAGGACAAAAAATTGCTTCTGCTGTCAACCGTGTGTGTGTGTGTGTGTGTGTGGGAGAGGCTGTTATTTACTGAGACAGTGGCATCTGAGAGCCACTTATATCTGAGATAAAGGCAAAGCCTCTCTGCCTCTCTCCACCTCCCTCTACTTACCTCTCTCTCCACCTCTCTCTCTCTACCTCTCCATCCATCTTTCTCCACCTCTCTCTCTACCTCTCTATCCACCTCTCTCTCCTACCCCTCTCTCCTACCTCTCTCTCTCTACTTATCTCTCACTCATTACTAGAATGATCCTCCACTTTCCTCTTTGTTCTTGTTATGTTCTTCATGTTTCTTCTCACCCTGCTCTCCTTTCATGAAACATCCATTCACCACCAGCGAGACAGGATGTGATACCTCTTTTAGTCCTACTGGTCTAAATACTATTCTTAGTAGTGTGTGTGTGTGTGTGTGTGCCTGTGTGTGTGTGCCTGTGTGTGTGTGTGTGTGCGTGTGCCTGTGTGTGTGTATGTGTGTGCCTGTGTGCCTGTGTGCCTGTGTGTGTGTGTGTGTGTGTGTGTGTGTGTGTGTGTGTGTGTGTGTGTGTGTGTGTGTGTGTGTGTGTGTGTGTGTGTGTGTGTGTGTGTGTGTGTGTGTGTGTGTGTGTGTGTGTGACACTGAGGTCTTTCATCTCCTCCTCCACGACTCAACCACCACCAAAAGCCTTTTCCCAGGGATTGACGCCCTCCATGTGTCCCGCACAAGATTACCCATAATCTCATTCACCTCCGGATTACCCATAATCTCATTCACCTCCGGCCGCCCAGTTAAGAGAGGAAACCCTTTATTCATGAAGTGGGAAAAGATGTGTCCAATTCACTTCTGTAGAGCCTCCTGTTGACCTGTCTGGGGGTCAGTTGACAGGTTTATGAGTGTAACAGTGTGTAACTGTACAGTGGTTTAGTGGCTGACCGGAGTCACACTGGATGGAAGCAGAGCAGCGGTGTGAGGCGGCGAGTCGATGGCAAATGGTGGTTAACAATCTGATACTTTAGCTACAGCAGCGCAGCAGGATGGTGGGGAGCTCTGGGTATAGAATTGCATTTGACTTGGAAGACTGATAGTGGTCAAAGATAGAAATATACTGACAAAAATATTAACGCAACATGCAACAATGAGGAATGAGGAAATGAGGAAATCAGTCAATTGAAAAACAATGAATTAGGCCCTAATCTATGGATTTCACATGGGAATACAGATATGCATATGTTAGTCACAGAAGGGAGGGGCGTGGATCAGAAAACCAGTCAGTATCTGGTGTGACCACCGGCTGAACTTATACAGGTTGAAACGTCTCCTTCACATAGAGTTGATCGGTTGATTGTGGCTCGTGGAATGTTGTCCCACTCCTCTTCAACGACTGAGCGAAGTTGCTGGAACTGGAACACGCTGTCGTACATGTCGATCATCCCCACAACGCCGTACACGTGGTCTGTGGTTGTGAAGCCGGTTAGACGTACTGCCAAATCCTCTAAAACCACATTGAAGGTGGCTTATGGTAAAGAAATGAACATTCAATTTTCTGGCAATAGCTCTGGCCATTCCTTCAGGCCGCATGCTAATTGCACGCTGCCTCAAAACGTGAGACCTCTATGGCATTGTGTTGAGTGACAAAACTGCACATTCTAGGCATGAACTCTGAATGGTTAAGCTAAAGGTAAAGGATAGACTTTATCACTGGATTCAAACATGCAACCTTTGGCACCAGAGACAGATGCTTACAGCCATCCACCATGCCCTCGCTTAACCGAAATCTACTCGAAGGTAACAGCCCTCACTGTTGCCCCTAGTGGCCGGTTCCCACATCATCTCCATCGTCCTCAGACATGGATGGACGTGGATCACTGACCCGTATCACAGGTGACCTGGCTGCACGCCCTGCGAACAGAACCAATACAACATACGTGTCCCCAATAGAACAGAACACGCGTGTCCTCTAGCTAACTACCATGCCTGATGCAGAGAGCACTGCTATAAGGTCCATGATGACGTAATGCTAAGAACCTTGATTTGAGGAGATGTGTTGTGAAGAGATGTGCTGTGCAGCATTTGACAGAGCAGCTGTTATTTAGCGGAGTACGGTCATGCATCACCTCTCAGTGTGTTGTTTGCTCGGCATGGATGCTCCTTGCTAAATATTTAGGCGCTTTAGTTGGTTATTTGTCCACAAACTAAATATGTGAGCTGGATGCGTCCGTGACAGGTCTTATCATTACTGTTCTCTCTGTCTACCTGTCTGCCTGTCTAACTGTCATCTCATCACCCTCGCCCTCATCACCATCATTATCACCATTACCTTTTTAATTCCTCCCTCACAGAGCTAGGGACTGCTGCTGACAGAGAAACAAACCTACTCCGGCTATCGTCAAATACATGAAGGTCCAGAGTGACTCTATACTGTAAAGACTCTCTTCAAATACATGGTCCAGAGTGACTCTATACTGTAAAGACTCTCTTCAAATACATGGTCCAGAGTGACTCTATACTGTAAAGACTCTATTCAAATACATGGTCCAGAGTGACTCTATACTGTAAAGACTCTCTTCAAATACATGGTTCAGAGTGTCTCTATACTGTAAAGACTCTCTTCAAATACATGGTCCAGGGTGACTCTATACTGTAAAGACTCTCTTCAAGTACATGGTCCAGAGTGACTCTATACCGTAAAGACTCTCTTCAAGTACATGGTCCAGGGTGACTCTATACTGTAAAGACTCTCTTCAAATACATGGTCCAGAGTGACTCTATACTGTAAAGACTCTCTTCAAGTACATGGTCCAAAGTGACTCTATACTGTAAAGACTCTCTTCAAATACATGGTTCAGGGTGACTCTATATTGTAAAGACTCTCTTCAAATACATGGTCCAGGGTGACTCTATACTGTAAAGACTCTATTCAAATGCATGGTCCAGGGTGACTCTATACTGTAAAGAATCTATTCAAATACATGAAGGTCCAGAGTGACTCTATACTGTAAAGACTCTCTTCAAGTACATGGCCCAAAGTGACTCTATACTGTAAAGACTCTCTTCAAATACATGGCCCAAAGTGACTCTATACTGTAAAGACTCTTCAAGTACATGAAGGTCCAGGGTGACTCTATACTGTAAAGACTCTCTTCAAGTACATGGCCCAAAGTGACTCTATACTGTAATAGTCAGACTACTAGCCTGGAGCCGTGTGGATATGTAACAGTTGTAGCTGTGGCTTGGATATTCTGAAACAGAGACCTGTTGAAGTGATTGAGAGCCAGAGCCAGGAAGTGTCATTGCCATCCATCACAGTTGTTAGGATCTGTCTTGGTATTGCACAAGGTATAAAAGCAGTCAATCATACCATACATGCAATACAGAGATAACATTTTGACAAATGCAATCATAAAGTGTGAATACATAACAGAACAAAGCAGGTTATGGATGTTCTAAGAATCATTGCTATTGGGGATGAAGCCTAACTACCATCCCAACTCCCTCTCTAAAGCCTTCCTCACAGAGCTACGTGGTGCTGCTGACAGGGCAACACACCTACTCACACTCTCCTCAAATAAACCACAGTTCAACGTGGCCCTATACTGCAGTATTGGAGCTGTGTGTGGCGCTGAGCAGATGCAGCTGTGGCTCTGCTTGGCTGTTCTCAATGCAGTTGGACCTGTTGCTGTAGGATTCCAGGCCAGAGTCAGAGAACACCATTGCCACCCAGTCGATAGAAAACCACAGACAAACACAATCATAAAGGTAAGAGCAGATAACCCATACTACAGTACACTCTGAAAACAATGTCCTCATTTCCATTAGAAATACATTTAAGGGTGTCAAACGTGGGCCCCCTTCCAGACAGAGACACAGAAGTAAACATAGACAGGTTTAGAAAGTAGTGACCCTGATCACTTTGTAATGATTGGCTGCCTCCTCCAACCCCTCTGTGGCAGGCGCCCAGGTATGCTGCCAATAACTCCTTCTCATTTGAGCAACAGGTCTGAAGTCAGCCAGGTTCCTGGTACCACACCTCATCCTTTATGTTCACAGTCACAGCCAACACACCCTCTTTATTCACCTCCCACTCACACCCTCCCTCTCTCCCTCTATCCCTCCCTCCTACCATCCCTCTTCCTTCACCTTTACCTTTACCTAACACCCTCCCTCTATCCCTCCCTCCTACCATCCCTCTTCCTTCACCTTTACCTCTACCTAACACCCCCCCTCTCTCCCTCTATCCCTCCCTCCTACCATCCCTCTTCCTTCACCTTTACCTTTACCTAACACCCTCCCTCTCTCCCTCTATCCCTCCCTCCTACCATCCCTCTTCCTTCACCTTTACCTTTACCTAACACCCTCCCTCTATCCCTCCCTCCTACCATCCCTCTTCCTTCACCTTTACCTCTACCTAACACCCTCCCTCTATCCCTCCCTCCTACCATCCCTCTTCCTTCACCTTTACCTTTACCTAACACCCTCCCTCTATCCCTCTATCCCTCCCTCCTACCATCCCTCTTCCTTCACCTTTACCTTTACCTAACACCCTCCCTCTATCCCTCTATCCCTCCCTCCTACCATCCCTCTTCCTTCACCTTTACCTTTACCTAACACCCTCCCTCTATCCCTCCCTCCTACCATCCCTCTTCCTTCACCTTTACCTTTACCTAACACCCTCCCTCTATCCCTCTATCCCTCCCTCCTACCATCCCTCTTCCTTCACCTTTACCTTTACCTAACACCCTCCCTCTATCCCTCCCTCCTACCATCCCTCTTCCTTCACCTTTACCTAACACCCTCCCTCTATCCCTCCCTCCTACCATCCCTCTTCCTTCACCTTTACCTCTACCTAACACCCTCACTCTCTCCCTCTATCCCTCCCTCCTACCATCCCTCTTCCTTCACCTTTACCTAACACCCTCCCTCTCTCCCTCTATCCCTCCCTCCTACCATCCCTCTTCCTTCACCTTTACCTAACACCCTCCCTCTCTCCCTCTATCCCTCCCTCCTACCATCCCTCTTCCGTCACCTTTACCTAACACCCTCCCTCTCTCCCTCTATCCCTCCCTCCTACCATCCCTCTTCCTTCACCTCTTCCACCCTCCCTCTCTCCCTCTCTCCCTCTATCCCTCCCTCCTACCATCCCTCTTCCTTCACCTTTACCTTTACCTAACACCCTCCCTCTATCCCTCTATCCCTCCCTCCTACCATCCCTCTTCCTTCACCTCTACCACCCTCCCTCTCTCCCTCTCTCCCTCTATCCCTCCCTCCTACCATCCCTCTTCCTTCACCTCTACCACCCTCCCTCTCTCCCTCTATCCCTCCCTCCTACCATCCCTCTTCCTTCACCTCTACCACCCTCCCTCTCTCCCTCTATCCCTCCCTCCTACCATCCCTCTTCCTTCACCTTTACCTTTACCTAACACCCTCCCTCTATCCCTCTATCCCTCCCTCCTACCATCCCTCTTCCTTCACCTCTACCACCCTCCCTCTCTCCCTCTATCCCTCCCTCCTACCATCCTTCTTCCTTCACCTTTACCTCTACCTAACACCCTCCCTCTATCCCTCTATCCCTCCCTCCTACCATCCCTCTTCCTTCACCTTTACCTCTACCTAACTCCCTAACTCCCTCCCTACCTCAATCCATCTTCCTTCACCTCTTCCACCCTCCCTCTCTCCCTCTATCCCTCCCTCCTACCATCCCTCTTCCTTCACCTCTACCACCCTCCCTCCTTCTCCCCTCCTACCATCCCTCTTCCTTCACCTCTACCACCCTCCCTCCTTCTCCCCTCCTACCATCCCTCTTCCTTCACCTCTACCACCCTCCCTCCTTCTCCCCTCCTACCATCCCTCTTCCTTTACCTCTACCTAACTCCCTCCCTCCCTACCTCAATCCCTCTTCCTTCACCTAGACCACCCTCCCTCTTTCCCTCGATCCCTCCCTCCTACCATCCCTCTTCCTTTACCTCTACCTAACTCCCTAACTCCCTCCCTACCTCAATCCCTCTTCCTTCACCTCTACCACCCTCCCTCCTTCTCCACTCCTACCATCCCACTTCCTTCACCTCTACCACCCTCCCTCTCTCCCTCTATCCCTCCCTCCTACCATCCCTCTTCCTTTACCTCTACCTAACTCCCTCCCTCCCTACCTCAATCCCTCTTCCTTCACCTCTACCACCCTCCCTCTCTCCCTCTATCCCTCCCTCCTACCATCCCTCTTCCTTTACCTCTACCTAACTCCCTCCCTCCCTCCCTATCTCAATCCCTCTTCCTTCACCTCTACCACCCTCCCTCCTTCTCCTTCTCCCCTCCTACCATCCCTCTTCCTTCACCTCTACCACCCTCCTTCTCCCCTCCTACCATCCCTCTTTTTCACTTCCCCTACCCTCCTCCCCTCTCTCTCCCTCTTTCTTTACTTCTCCCTCTTCCCCTCCCTCTCTCTCAACCTCCATCTTTTTTCACCTCTCCCTCCCTTCCCCTGCCTCTCTCCCCCCTGGCCTCGACCATGCGTCTTGACCAGTCACCATCAATTACCAGCTTAACACACACACACACACACACACTCTCACATACACCACCACTATTCCGCAGCATTAGCACCCTCATCGCCCCAATCATCTCTCAGCAGGCGGTGGGACGATATCTGCCATCACGACACAGGTGGGGGGTCCTTTGTATAACGGAGGGGGTCATGGGGGGGGGGGAGAAGGGTGAGATGAGGGTTTAATGACTCGTCCCAGCCAATTTTCAGCCCATGGCTTCTCTTTGTGGGAAAATTAGGTTTGTAGCTAATGTAGCAGGGAGGGAGGGAAGGGGGGGGGGGTGCTGGCGGCTTTTTCTGATCCTGGGGTGGTGGAAAGGAGGGAGGGAGAGAGAGACAGAGAGAGAGACAGAGAGAGAGGGAGAGACAGAGAGAGAGAGAGAGAGAGAGAGAGAGAGAGAGAGGAAGAGAGGGATTGAGGAATAAAGGTAGAGAAAGAGAAAGAGAAAGGGAGGGAGGGAGGAGGGAGAGGAGGGAGGGAGGGAGAGGAGGGAGGGAGGGATGGGAGGGAGGGAGGGAGGGAGGGAGGGATCTATGCAGAACAGGGGGATAGAGCATATGGTGGAGATCATTAAGGAAGAGGGTTCTACCCCAGCTTCAATATTTATATTAGCATCACACAGCCTTCATCTGAACCAGGACACATCTGGGGAAATGCTTTAATGCAGGAAGAGTCAGAGAAGATGCCAGTCACCAGTGTGAGATTGAGAGAGAGAGAGAGAGAGAACACATACACAAACAAGCACACACACACACACACACACACACACCCACATATAAACATATGCACATATACAAGCACACGTACACAAAACACTCTCCCTCTCTCCCTCCCTCTCCCACCAGACCTCTTTCCCTCCTCCCCTTCCTCTTCCCTTTATATTTTTAATTTGATTCAGCTCCCCCATTTTTCATTGCTGGAATCAATAACCATTTGCCTGTGTGAAGGATGTAAATAGCCCAAATCTGACATTTAGAGGACATTAAACAGCGGGCTCTCAATAGAATCAACACCAATGGGAATCATATGCTCACACCAATCCATAACCTTATTACAAAATCAAATCAAAGTGTATTTGTCACGTGTACCGAATACAACAGGTGTAGACCTTACAGTGAAATGTTTACTTACAGGCTCTAACCAATAGTGCAAAAAAGGTATTAGGTGAACAATGGGTAAGTACAGAAATAAAACAACAGTAAAAGACAGGCTATATACAGTAGCGAGGCTATAACAGTAGCGAGGCTACATACAGACACCGATTAGTCAGGCTGATTGAGGTATTATGTACATGTAGATACGGTTAAAGTGACTGCATATATGATGAACAGAGAGTAGCAGTAGAAGGGGTTGGCGGGTGGTGGGTGGTGGGACTCAATGCAGATAGCCACGTTAGCCAATGTGCGGGAGCACTGGTTGGTCGGCCCAATTGAGGTATTATGTACATGAATGTATAGTTAAAGTGACTATGCAGATATGATAAACAGTGAGAAGCAGCAAAAGAGGGGTTGGGGGGGGCGACACAATGCAAATAGTCCGGGAAGCCATTTGATTGCATGTTCAGGAGTCTTATGGCTTGGGTTAAAAACTGTTGAGATGCCTTGTTGTACTAGACTTGGCACTCTGGTACCGCTTGCCACTAAGGTGGCTGTGGTCTTTGACACATTTTAGGGCCTTCCACTGACACCGCATGGTGACGTACTGGGCTGTACGCATTACCCTCTGTAGTGCCTTGCGGTCGGAGGCCGAGTAATTGCCTTACCAGGCAGTGATGCAACCAGTCAGGACGCTCTCGATGTTGCAGCTGTAGAACATTTTGAGGAGCTCAGGACCCATGTCAAATCCTTTTAGTTTCCTGGGGGGGAATAGGCTTTGTCGTGCCCTCTTCACGACTGTCTTGGTGTGTTTGGACCATTCTAGTTTGTTGGTGATGTGGACACCAAGGAACTTGAAGCTCTCAACCTGCTCCACTACAGCCGATGAGAATGGTGGCGTGCTCAGTCCTCCTTTTCTTGTCGTCCACAATCATCTCCTTAGTCTTGGTTACTTTGAGGGAAAGGTCGTTATTCTGGCGCCACCCGGCCAGGTCTCTGACCTCCTCCCTACAGACTGTCCCGTCATTGTCAGTGATCAGGCCTACAATTGTTGTGTCGTCTGCAAACTTAATGATGGTGTTGGAGTCGTGCCTGGCCATGCGGTCATGGGTGAACAGGGAGTACAGGAGGGGACTGAGCACGCACTCCTGGGGGGCTCCCATGTTGAGGATCAGCGTGGCAGATGTGTTGCTACCTACCCTCACCACCTTGGGGCAGCCTGTCAGGAAGTCCAGGATCCAGTTGTAGAGGGAGGTTTTTAGTCCCAGGATCCTTAGCTTAATGATGAGCTTTGAGGGTACTATGGTGTTGAACGCTGAGCTGTAGTCAACGAATAACATTCTCACATACTTGTTCCTTTTTTCCAGGTGGGAAAGGGCAGTGTGGAGTGCAATAGAGATTGTATCATCTGTGGATCTGTTTGGGCGGTATGCAAATTGGAGTGGGTCTAGGGTTTTTGGGATAATGGTGTGAGCCATTACCAGCCTTTCAAAGCACTTCATGGCTATGGACATGAGTGCTATGGGTCTCATTTTGGCAGGTTGACTTTGTGTTCTTGGGCACAGGGACTATGGTGGTCTGCTTGAAACATGTTGGTATTACACTCAATCGGGGACATGTTGAAAATGTCAGTGAAGACATCTGCCAGTTGGTCAGCACATGCCCGGAGCACACATTCTGGTAATGCGTCTGGCCCCGCAGCCTTGTGAATGTTGACCTGTTTAAAGGTTTTACTCACGTTGGCTACGGAGAGCGTGATCACACAGTCGTCTGGAACAGCTGATGCTCTCGTGCATGCCTCTGTGTTGCTTGCCTCGAAGCGAGCATAGAAGTGATTTAGCATGTCTGGTAGGCTCGTGTCACTGGGCATCTCGCTGCTGTGCTTCCCTTTGTAGCCTGTAATAGTTTGCAAGCCCTGCCACATAAGATGAGCGTCAGAGCCGGTGTAGTACGATTCAATCTTAGCCCTGTATTGACTCTTTGCCTGTTTAATCGTTCGTCGCAGGGCATAGCAGAATTTCTTGTAAGCTTCCGAAAGAGATGGCCATCTCGCTTTGCGTTCCTAGGAAACTATGCAGTATTTTGTTTTTTACATGTTATTCCTTACATTGGTACCCCAGGTAATCTTAGGTTTTATTACATACAGTCGGGAGGAACAACTGGATATAAGAGCAACGTCAACTCACCATCATTACAATCAGGAATACGACTTTCCCGAAGGGGATCCTCTGTTTTGCCCGCCACCCAGGACAATGGATCGGATCCCAGCCGGCGAACCAAAACAACGACACCGTAAAAGGGGCAGACGAAGCGGTCTTCTGGTCAGGCTCCGTAGACGGGCACATCGCCCAACTCTCCCGAGCATACTACTTGCCAATGTCCAGTCTCTTGACAACAAGGTTGATGAAATCACAGTAAGGGTTGCCTTCCAGAGAGACAACAGAGTCTGTAACGTTCTTTGTTTCACGGAAACATGGCTCACTTGAGACACGCTATCGAAGTCGGCACAGCCAGCTGGTTTCTTCACGCATCGCGCCGACAGAAACAAGCATCTTTCTGTTAAGAAGAGGGGTGGGGGGGGGTATTCCTTATGATTAACGAGACGTGGTGTGATCATAACATCATACAGGAACTCAAGTCCTTCTTTTCACCTGACTTAGAATTCCTCACAATCAAATGTCGACCGCATTATCTACCAAGTGAATTCTCTTCGATTATAATCACAGGGGCATACATTCCCCCCCAAGCAGACACATCGTTGGCCCTGAGCAAACTTTATTTGACTCTATGAAACTGGAAACCACATATCCTGAGGCTGCATTCATTGTAGCTGGGGATTTTAACAAGGCTCATCTGAAAACAAGACTCCCTAAATTCTATCAGCATATCGATTGAGCTACCAGGGCTGGTAAAACCCTGGATCATTGTTATTCTAACTTCCGCAATGCATATAAGGCCCTCCCCCGCCCTCCTTTCGGAAAAGCTGACCACAAATCCATTTTGTTGCTCCCTGCCTATAAACAGAGACTAAAACAGGAAGCTCCCGCGTTCAGGTCTGTTCAACGCTGCTCCGACCAATCTGATTACACGCTTCAAGATTGCTTCAATTACGTGGACTGGGATATGTTCCACATTGCGTCAAACAACAACATTGATGAATACGCTGATTATGTGAGCGAGTTTATTAGCAAGTGCATCGGCGATGTCGTACCCACAGCAAAAAAACATTCCCAAACCAGAAACCGTGGATTGATGGCAGCATTCGCGCGAAACTGAAAGCGCAAACCATTGCTTTTAACCAAGGCAAGGTGACCGGAAACATGACCGAATACAAACAGTGTAGCTATTTCCTCTGCAAGGCAATCAAACAAGCTAAGCGTCAGTATAGAGACAAAGTAGTCACAATCCAACAGCTCAGACACAAGAGGTATGTGGAAGACGAAAGAAGAAAACCAGCCCCGTCACAGACCAGGATGTCTTGCTCCCAGACAGACGAAACAACTTCTTTGCTCGCTTTGAGGACAATACAGTGCCACTGACACGGCCCGCGACTAAAACCTGCGGACTCTCCTTCACTGCAGCCGACCTGAGTAAAACATTTAAACGTGTTAACCCTCGCAAGGCTGCTGGCCCAGACGACATCCCAAGCCGCGTCCTCAAAGCATGCGCAGACCAGCTGGCTGGTGTGTTTACGGACATATTCAGTCAATCCTTATCCCAGTCTGCTATTCCCACATGATTCAAGAGGGCAACCATTGTTCCTGTTCCCAATAAAGCTAAGGTAACTGAGCTAAACGGCTATCGCCCCGTAGCACTCACTTCCGTAATCATGAAGTGCTTTGAGAGACTAGTCAAGGACCATATCACCTCCACCCTACCTGACACCCTAGACCCACTCCAAATTGCTTACCGCCCCAATAGGTCCACAGACAACGCAAACGCAACCACACTGCACACTGCCCTAACCAATCTGGACAAGAGGAATACCTATGTGAGAATGTTGTTCATCGACTACGGCTCAGCATTTAACACCATAGTACCCTCCAAACTCGTCATCAAGCTTGAGACCCTGGGTCTCGACCCCGCCCTGTGCAACTGTGTCCTGGACTTCCTGACCGCCCGCCCCCAGGTGCTGAGGGTAGGTAACAACATCTCCACCCCGCTGATCCTCAACACTGGGATCCCACAAGGGTGCGTTCTGAGCCCTCCTGTACTCCCTGTTCACCCACGACTGCGTGGCTATGCAAGCCTCCAACTCAATCATCAAGATTGCAGATGACACTACAACGACAAGAGAGGGGGTGAGGGCCCCAGAGTGTGGTGTCAGGAAAATAACCTCACACTCAACGCCTACAAAACAAAGGAGATGATTGTGGAGATCAGGAAACAGCAGAGGGAGCACTCCCTATCCACATCGATGGGACAGTAGTGGAGAGGGTAGTAAGTTTTAAGTTCCTTGGCGTACACATCACGGACAAACTGAATTGGTTTCCCACACAGACAGTGTGGTGAAGAAGGTGCAGCAGCGCCTCTTCAACCTCAGGAGGCTGAAGAAGTTCAGATTGTCACCAAACTTTTACAGATGCACAATCGAGAGCATCCTGTCGGGCTGTATCACCGCCTGGTACGGCAACTGCCCCGCCCACAACCGCAAGGCTCTCCAGAGGGTAGTGAGGTCTGCACAATGCATCACCGGGGGCATACTACCTGCCCTCCAGGACACCTACACCACCCGATGTCACAGGAAGGCCATAAAGATCATCAAGGACAACAACCACCCGAACCACTGCCTGTTCACCCCGCCATCATCCAGAAGGCGAGGTCAGTACAGGTGCATCAAAGCTGGGACCGAGAGACTGAAAAACAGCTTCTATCTCAAGGCCATCAGACTGTTAAACAGCCACCACTAACATTGAGTGGCTGCTGCAAACACACTGACACTGACTCAACTCCAGCCACTTTAATAATGGAAAAATGTATGTTAAAAATGTATCACTAGCCACTTTAAACAATCCCACTTAATATAATGTTTACATACCCTACATTACCCATCTCATATGTATATACTGTACTCTATCGTCTACTGCATCTTGCCATCTTTATGTAATACATGTATCACTAGTCACTTTAAACAATGCCACTTTTATATGTTTACATACCCTGCATTACTCATCTCATATGTATATACTGTACTCGATACCATCTACTGCATCTTACCTATGCCGTTCTGTACCATCACTCATTCATATATTTTTATGTACATATTCTTCATCCCTTTACACTTGTTTATAAGGTAGTTGTTGTGAAATTGTTAGATTAGATTACTCGTTGGTTATTACTGCATTGTCGGAACTAGAAGCACAAGCATTTCGCTACACTCGCATTAACATCCGCTAACCATGTTTATGTGACAAATAACATTTGATTCTGATTTGATTTGATTTCGTGCACCAGCTGTCGTTTACAAATATGCCCAGACCGCCCCGTCGTCTGTTCCATCCTGCCGGTGCAGCGTATATCCCGCTAGCTGAATATCCATGTCGTCATTCAGCCACGATTCCGTGAAACAATGGATATTACATTTTTTCATGTCCCGTTGGTAGAATATTCTTGATCGTACCTCGTCTAGTTTATTGTCCTATGACTGCACGTTGGCGAGTAATATTGACGGTAACGGCAGCTTTCCCAGTTGCCTTCTGCGGATCCTTACGAGGCACCCCGCTCTGTGTCCTCTGTACCTGCATCTCTTCCTCTTGCAAATAACTGGGATGTTGGTCTTGTCGGGTGTTTGGAGGATGTCCTGTGCTTCCTGCTGGTTGAAGAAAACATATTCATCTAATCTGAGGTGAGCGATCGCTGTCCTGATATCCAGAAGCTCTTTGTCTAATCCGAGGTGAGCGATCGCTGTCCTGATATCCAGAAGCTCTTTGTCTAATCTGAGGTGAGCGATCGCTGTCCTGATATCCAGAAGCTCTTTGTCTAATCCGAGGTGAGCGATCGCTGTCCTGATATCCAGAAGCTCTTTGTCTAATCCGAGGTGAGCGATCGCTGTCCTGATATCCAGAAGCTCTTTGTCTAATCCGAGGTGAGCGATCGCTGTCCTGATATCCAGAAGCTCTTTGTCTAATCCAAGGTGAGTGATCGCTGTCCTGATATCCAGAAGCTCTTTGTCTAATCTGAGGTGAGTGATCGCTGTCCTGATATCCAGAAGCTCTTTGTCTAATCCGAGGTGAGCGATCGCTGTCCTGATATCCAGAAGCTCTTTGTCTAATCCGAGGTGAGCGATCGCTGTCCTGATATCCAGAAGCTCTTTGTCTAATCTGAGGTGAGTGATCGCTGTCCTGATATCCAGAAGCTCTTTGTCTAATCTGAGGTGAGCGATCGCTGTCCTGATATCCAGAAGCTCTTTGTCTAATCTGAGGTGAGTGATCGCTGTCCTGATATCCAGAAGCTCTTTGTCTAATCTGAGGTGAGTGATCGCTGTCCTGATATCCAGAAGCTCTTTGTCTAATCTGAGGTGAGTGATCGCTGTCCTGATATCCAGAAGCTCTTTGTCTAATCTGAGGTGAGTGATCGCTGTCCTGATATCCAGAAGCTCTTTGTCTAATCTGAGGTGAGTGATCGCTGTCCTGATATCCAGAAGCTCTTTGTCTAATCTGAGGTGAGTGATCGCTGTCCTGATATCCAGAAGCTCTTTGTCTAATCTGAGGTGAGTGATCGCTGTCCTGATATCCAGAAGCTCTTTGTCTAATCTGAGGTGAGCGATCGCTGTCCTGATATCCAGAAGCTCTTTGTCTAATCTGAGGTGAGTGATCGCTGTCCTGATATCCAGAAGCTCTTTGTCTAATCCGAGGTGAGTGATCACTGTCCTGATATCCAGAAGCTCTTTGTCTAATCTGAGGTGAGCGATCGCTGTCCTGATATCCAGAAGCTCTTTGTCTAATATGAGGTGAGTGATCGCTGTCCTGATATCCAGAAGATCTTTGTCTAATCCGAGGTGAGTGATCGCTGTCCTGATATCCAGAAGCCCTTTGTCTAATCCGAGGTGAGTGATCGCTGTCCTGATATCCAGAAGCTCTTTGTCTAATCTGAGGTGAGTGATCGCTGTCCTGATATCCAGAAGCTCTTTGTCTAATCTGAGGTGAGCGATCGCTGTACTGATATCCAGAAGCTCTTTTTTGCTGTAAAATACAGTTGTAGAAGCATTATGTACAAAATAAGTTACAAATAACGCAAAACCCCCCCACATAATAGCACAATAGGTTGGGCGCCCGTAAAACTGCTGCCATTTCTTCCGGTGCCATTTTATGCCCTACTTTAGAAGTATGGACGGGGAAGGGAAGACCAGTGGGGAGTATGGCAGTATAACAGCCAATGAGAAGACCAGTGGGGAGTATGGCAGTATACCAGCCAATAAGAAGACCAGTGGGGAGTATGGCAGTATAACAGCCAATGAGAAGACCAGTGGGGAGTATGGCAGTATAATAGCCAATGAGAAGACCAGTGGGGAGTATGGCAGAATAACAGCCAATGAGAAGACCAGCGGGGACTATGGCAGTATAACAGCCAATGAGAAGACCAGTGGGGAGTATGCAGTATAACAGCCAATGAGAAGACCAGTGGGGACTATGGCAGTATACCAGCCAATGAGAAGACCAGTGGGGACCATGGCAGTATAACAGCCAATGAGAAGACCAGTGGGGACTATGGCAGTATACCAGCCAATGAGAAGACCAGTGGGGACTATGGCAGTATAACAGCCAATGAGAAGACCAGTGGGGAGTATGGCAGAATAACAGGGTCCTGTGCCCCTCCCCCTGGTCTGACCCTGGTAGTGATGATGGTGCTACTGTTGGTCCTCTGCTCCCCCCTCAGCAATCTGACCCAGGCCTACAGCTCCACTAACGCCAGCTGACAGGGCCAGGCCTCGGACCCCTCAGCCCTTTCCTCCACACGCTATGGTCCCCAACCGTCCCCCACAGGCCCTCAGTGTGGCACCCTGACCCGGCTACAGCGCCTCCCTGGGGGGGATCGGATGGAGGCTCTAACACTTGTCAGACTACCATGACCCACTATGATTCACCACATGCCCACATATCCTGGCCACAGCCCCCAAG
The DNA here is from genome assembly GCF_036934945.1 of Oncorhynchus masou masou. NCBI lineage: Eukaryota > Metazoa > Chordata > Actinopteri > Salmoniformes > Salmonidae > Oncorhynchus > Oncorhynchus masou. The sequence continues at coordinate 312,063 of NW_027014519.1, read as the reverse complement.
AACCTGAGGCCCTTGTTAAGGTCACCAACATCATGAACTTTACCCAGTACCAACATTTTAGCCAGAAACCTGGTTGCCTCTGCTAGGAGGCTGAAACATGGCCGCAAGTGGGTCTTCAAGACAATAAACCCAAGAACATGTAAAAAAATACACACATAAATGGTTAATTGCCCACAAAATCTGGAAGAATGTGGTCTGTATGTGGTCTCCAACTCATAAAACCTTTGAGGAAAAGGCTCAGTGCCATTATCCTCACAAGGTGAGTTATTGAAAGGTATTGAAAACAGGGGTGTCAATCATTTCAAACACTACAGAAAGAAAATATATTTTTCTGAACAATTCTATTAGTATAAAATAATATAATATGTTTTTTAAAACATACAATTTAGCTCAGTATTTTTAATATTTATTTTATACAGTCATGTTTACACTATATATACACAAAAGTATGTGGACACCCCTTCAAATGAGTGGTTTCGGCTATTTCATCCACACCCGTTGCTGACAGGTCTATAAAATCAAGCACACAGCCATGCACATAGCGAGGTCTATACGGAAATGTTCTGTTGAGATCGGTGTGGAATAGCCTTCCTGGTCTGCACAGAGCCTTGACCTCAACCCCAAAGAACACCTTTGGGATCAATTGGAATCCCAAGTGCGAGCCAGGCCTAATTTCCCAACATCAGTGCCTGACCTCACCAATGCTCTTGTGGTTGAATAGAATCATATCCTCACAACAATGTTCCAACATCTAGTGGAAAGCCTTCCCAGAAGAGTGGAGGCTGTTGTAGCTGCAAAAGGGGACCAACTCCATATCAATGCCCATGATTTTGGAATGAGATGTTCAACAAGCAGGTGTTGGTCATGTAGTGTATCAAGGGTGTCAATCATTTCGGACCCCACTGTACATACACAGTGCCTTTGGGAAGTATTCAGACCCCTTGACCTTTTCCACATGTTGTTAGGTTACAGCCTTACTCTAAAATGTATTCAACTGTTTTTCTCCCTCAACAATCTACAAACAATACCCCATAATGACAAAAACAGGTTTGTAAAACGTAATGATCACATTTAAGTATTCAGACCCTTTACTCAGTACTTTGGAGACGCACCTTTGACAGCGATTACAGCCTCAAGTCTTATTGGTTATGACACTACAAGCTTGTCACACCTGTATTTGGAGAGTTTCTCCCATTTTCTCTGCAGATCCTCTCGAGGTCTGTCAGGTTGGATGGGGAGCATTGCTGCACAGCTATTTTCAGGTCTCTTCAGAAATGTTTGCTGGAGTTGAAGTCCGGGCTCTGGCTGGGCCACTCAAGGCCATTCAGAGACTTGTCCTGAAACCACTCCTGCGCTGTCTTGGCTGTGTGCTTAGGGTCATTATCCTGTTGGAAGGTGAACCTTCACCCCAGTCTGAGGTCCTGGGTGCTTTGGATCAGTCTGATCGCTCTACCATAAAGTCCTGATTGGTGGAGTGCTGCAGAGATGGTTGTCCTTCTGGAAGGTTCTCTCATCTCCACCCAGGAACTCTACAGCTCTGTCACCTCCCGGTTCAGTTTGGCCGGGCGGTTAGCTCGGAAAAGTCTTGGTGGTTCCAAACTTCTTCCATTTAACAATGATGGAGGCCACTGTGTTCTTGGGGAAATTGTCCGTTACCCTTCCCCAGATCTGTGCCTCGATACAATCCTGTCTCGGAGCTCTACGGACAATTCCTTCAACCTCATGGCTTGGTTTTTGCTCTGACATGCGCTGTCAGCTGTGGGACCTTATATAGACAGGTGTGTGCCTTTCCAAATCATGTCCAATCAATTGAATTTACCACAGGTGGACTCCAATCAAGTTGTAGAAACATCTGAAGGAGGATCAATGGAAACAGGATGCACCTGAGCTCAACTTTGAGTCTCATAGCAAAAGGTCTGAAAACTTATGTAAATAAGTTATTTCTGTTTTTTACATTTTCATACATTTACAAACATTTCTAAAAACCTGTTTGTGCTTTGTGATTATGGGGCATTGTGTGTAGATTGCTGAGGATTTGTATTTATTTAATCCATTTTAGAATAAGGCTGTTACGTTCAATTTTTGGGGAAAAGTCAAGGGGTCTGAATACTTTGCGAAGGCACTGTACGTCAATCTGCATCAATCAAATCAAACATTGCTTTGAATCCCAGTGAGAGTCTGCTGAAGAAGTGGAAAAAAGGATCAAGAGTTTTTAGTGTAAAGGTTGAGCTTTGATCAGCTGTGTGCCCATCCATTCAACACAGCAGCTTAGAGGAAATAGAGGGAGGGAGGGAGTATGAAAGAAAGCAATAAAGTAAGAAAGAAAGAAAGAGGCTGTGTGTGTATGTGTGTGTGCGTGCGTGCGCGTGTGTGCGTGCGTGTGTGTGTGTGTGTATACGTATACTATACATTGTGTTGTGTGTTTGTGTGTGTGTGTATATATGTATACATTGTGTTGTGTGTTTCTCTATCCTTGTCTGTACTCACTGCTCTCACTATTAAATCAACCTGTTCTCACTAACCTCACTATTAAATCAAACAGAGAATGAGAATGCTGTTCATCGACTACAGCTCGGCATTTAACACCATAGTAACCTCCAAGCTCGTCATCAAGCTCGAGACCCTGGGTCTCGACCCCGCCCTGTGAAACTGGGTACTGGACTTCCTGACGGGCCGCCCCCAGGTGGTGAGGATAGGCAACAACATCTCCACCCCGCTGATCCTCAACACTGGTGCCCCACAAGGGTGCGTTCTGAGCCCTCTCCTGTACTCTGTTCACCCACGACTGCGCGGCAACGCACGCCTCCAACTCAATCATCAAGTTTGCGGACGACACAACAGTGGTAGGCTTGATTACCAACAACGACGAGACGGCCTACAGGGAGGAGGTGAGGGCCCTCGGAGTGTGGTGTCAGGACAATAACCTCACACTCAACGTCAACAAAACTAAGGAGATGATTGTGGACTTCAGGAAACAGCAGAGGGAACACCCCCCCTATCCACATCGATGGAACAGTAGTGGAGAGGGTAGTAAGTTAAGTTCCTCGGCATACACATCACAGACAAACTAAATTGGTCCACTCACACAGACAGCATCGTGAAGAAGGCGCAGCAGCGCCTCTTCAACCTCAGGACGCTGAAGAAATTCGGCTTGTCACCAAAAACACTCACAAACTTCTACAGATGCACAATTGAGAGCATCCTGGCGGGCTGTATCACCGCCTGGTACGGCAACTGCTCCGCCCACAACCGTAAGGCTCTCCAGAGGGTAGTGAGGTCTGCACAACGTATCACCGGGGGCAAACTACCTGCCCTCCAGGACACCTACACCACCCGATGTTACAGGAAGGCCATAAAGATCATTAAGGACAACACCCACCCGAACCACTGCCGGTTCACCCCGCTATCATCCAGAAGGCGAGGTCAGTACAGGTGCATCAAAGCTGGGACCGAGAGACTGAAAAACAGCTGCTATCTCGAGGCCATCAGACTGTTAAACAGCAACCACTAACATTGAGTGGCTGCTGCCAACACACTGACTCAACTCCAGCCACTTCAATAATGAGAATTGATAGCAAAGGATGTAAAATATATCACTAGCCACTTTTAACAATACTACCTAATATAATGTTTACATACCCTACATTATTCATCTCATATGTATACGTGTATACTGTACTCTATCATCTACTGCATCCTTATGTAATACATGTATCACTAGCCACTTTAACTATGCCACTTTGTTTACATACTCATCTCATATGTATATACTGTACTCGATACCATCTACTGTATCTTGCCTATGCTGCTCTGTACCATCACTCATTCATATCTTTATGTACATATTCTTTATCCCCTTACACTGTGTATAAGATATTAGTTTTGGAATTGTTAGTTAGATTACTTGTTGGTTATTACTGCATTGTCAGAACTGGAAGCACAAGCATTTCGCTACACTCGCATTAACATCTGCTAACCATGTGTATGTGACAAATAAAATTTGATTTGATTTGAACCAGCATGTTTGAATCCCAACAGGACCAGTGCTCTTGTGTTTGTGAGTCAGCACACCCCCTGTTGTTAATCTGTCTCTCTATCGTCTCTGTTCCTCCAGGTCCTTTATGAAGTCCACTGTGTCCACTCTGTCCCGGTACCAGCAGACCAACCTTGACCCCCTGTTGTTAATCTGTCTCTCTATCGTCTCTGTTCCTCCAGGTCCTTTATGAAGTCCACTGTGTCCACTCTGTCCCGGTACCAGCAGACCAACCTTGACCCCCTGTTGTTAATCTGTCTCTCTATCATCTCTGTTCCTCCATCTCCTTTATGAAGTCCACTGTGTCCACTCTGTCCCGGTACCAGCAGACCAACCTTGACCCCCTGTTGTTAATCTGTCTCTCTATCATCTCTGTTCCTCCAGGTCCTTTATGAAGTCCACTGTGTCCACTCTGTCCCGGTACCAGCAGACCAACCTTGACCCCCTGTTGTTAATCTGTCTCTCTATCATCTCTGTTCCTCCATCTCCTTTATGAAGTCCACTGTGTCCACTCTGTCCCGGTACCAGCAGACCAACCTTGACCCCCTGTTGTTAATCTGTCTCTCTATCATCTCTGTTCCTCCAGGTCCTTTATGAAGTCCACTGTGTCCACTCTGTCCCGGTACCAGCAGACCAACCTTGACCCCCTGTTGTTAATGAAATGAATTCTCTCTATCATCCTCCAGAGTAATGTTCCTGGGACCACCTTGAACTCCTTTGTTAAGTAATGCTTCCATCAGGAAAGGCACTGTCCACTCTGTCTCCGGTACCAGTCCCAGACCAACCTTTTCCCCTGTTGTTAATCTGTCTCTATATCATCTCTGTTCCTCCATCTCCTTTATGAAGTCCACTGTGTCCACTCTGTGTTAGAACCCGGTAAACCAGCAGTACCAACCTTGACCCCCTGTTGTTAATCTGTCTCACAATGTTACACTATCATCTCTGTTCCTCCATGGTCCTTTATGAAGTCCACTGTTATTTTGTACCAGCAACCTTCTCTGTCCTGGTACCAGCAGCACCAACCTGTGACCTTTCTGTTTTCCTGGTATTTCCAGAACATTTGCGAGTTCCATAATTATGAAATGAAATGAATTAGCGTCTGGCTGGTTGACAATGGCATGCATCCTAAGAGAAGTAATGGTTATTGAGCGCTGGGTAATATTGAACTCAATGGTTTGTGAGTAATGCTTCCATCAGGAAAGGCCTTCGCCTCCTCCTCCTCCAAGGACACGTCCCAAACCACACCCTATTTCCTATGTAGTGCACTAGGACTCACGGGATCTGGCCTAAAGTAGTAACCTAGCTATAGGGAATAGGGTGCCATTTAAAGCCAGGGACATTAAAGAAATTAATGCGGACCCCCGTGATGTAGCTGTGTCCTGCTGTATACTGACAAGATAAAACTCATGTTGTGTGTTTATGATGTGTGTATGTTGTGTGTGTGAAGTCATACCCTGGTTGTGTGTGTGGGTGTGTGTGTGTTAGAACCGGCTGAGCTAAAGAACAGTTGAGACAGTTCCCAGGAGCCTCTTGGGTTGTTCTGAAATAAATATTAGGATAAAAATGATTTGTTCTCACAATGTTACACTATATTCCCCAGCTAGCGCACAACGTTCTGAGAACCATATGTTTCTTAGAGCTTGGTTGTGAGAGGGGTTGTCCTATGATTATTTTGCATACAACCTTCTCACAACTTTCTGGGAATGTTGCTGGATAGTTGCTTGGCTTTGGAACATTCTCAGCACATTTAAGGAACCTGACCAAAAAATCTTTGTTTTCATGGTATTTCAATAATTTAACAGAACATTTGCTTGAAGTTCCAACATGGTGACATGTTAAAATGTTTTAAATGTTCTAGGACTGTTCTCCAACTGGTTTGACAATGGACATGTTATCAAATAGTTCAGAGAACGTTAAGAAACATGATTATGTGGGTATTTCAGTACTTCAGCGTAACGTTTCCTACAGGTTTACTCATGGTGCTATTTAAAGTCATGTTGTCAAATTGTTCTGAGAACGTTGAGAAAACATTCCATCCTCAACAGCACAAAACCACACAAAACCTCAGAGAACAAATACATTCCTTTCCCAGCCTCAACAAAACGCTCTCTATGCTCTAACTTGTGTGTTCGGGTGTGTTGGCCACAGCTCCAACTAATTGGACACACCTGATCTTAATGAGTGCTTGTTTCTTTTGAAAATGGGGTCAAATTAACTACAATTAACATCTTTCTATGCGTGATGTTTTGTTGTTGTTGAATGCTAGCTCCATCCTGGTGGCACAGTGGACTAATTCCATGATAGAGAACAGAAGCTCATAGGTTGGAATCACACTGATGCTGTGTTACAATCAACAAAAAATAAAAACATGTGTTTGCATGAATAATGCCTAAGGAAATTAATGTCCATGTGTCATATCTGTCCTGGGAGTCAAAAACAAAAATACCTCTGATGTCATACAAGCAAGCAAAAACACCCATATATGCACTTCACATTTCCATATGATAAAACTCATGTTGTCAAAAACAACCAATGTTTATGATCATTATGTTGCACAGATACAGCTACCAGATGACATGACGTCATACCCTGGGTTGTTCTGAACAGAATGGGCATGGTTGATGTACAGTTCCCAGATGACATGAGGTCATACCCTGGGTTGTTCTGAGGTGAACATTAGCCTGGTTGATGTACAGTTCTCCAGACATGAAGTCATACCCTGGGTTGTTCTGAGGTGAACATTAGCCTGGTTGATGTACAGTTCCTCCAGACACATGAAGTCATACCCTGGGTTGTTCTGAGGTGAACATTAGCCTGGTTGATGTACAGTTCTTCCAGACAGACATGACAGTCATACCCTGGGTTGTTCTGAGGTGAACATTAGCCTGGTTGATGCCAGGACAGTTCCCAGATGACATGAAGTCATACCCTGGGTTGTTCTGAGGTGAACATTAGCCTGGTTGATGTACAGTTCCCAGATGACATGAAGTCATACCCTGGGTTGTTCTGAGCACAGTGAACATTAGCCTGATTGATGTACAGTTCTTCCAGATGACATGAAGTCATACCCTGGGTTGTTCTGAGGTGAACATTAGCCTGGTTGATGTACAGTTACCAGACACATGAAGTCATACCCTGGGTTGTTCAGAGGTGAACATTAGCCTGGTTTGATGTACAGTTCCCAGATGACATGACAGTCATACCCTGGGTTGTTCTCACACAGAGGTGAACATTAGCCTGCACATTGATCAAAAACAACTACAGTGTTCCCAGCACATGACATGAAGTCATTCCCTAGTTCCTCAACAGCACAGCCAGGTTCAAAAACAACTACAAGTGAACATTAGTTCCTCAACAGCACAGCAGGACAGCACCTGAATGCCCTCATGACTCCTTTCTCAACAGCACAGAGCACTAGAATGACTTCCTCTGTTCTTCAACAGCACAGACAGGACATTCAAAAACAACTACAAGTGTAATTAGTTCCTCAACAGCACAGCCAGGAAAGCCTGTTCTTCAAACTGTAATAGTGTACTTTATCTAGTTCCTCAACAACACATGCCAGGACAGCTCAAAAACAACTACAAGTGTACTTCCTCTAGTTCTCAACAGCACAGCCAGGACAGCTCAAAAACAACGGACAAGTGTACTTCCTCTAGTTCCTCAAACACAGTAAGGACAGCTCAAAAACAATACAAGTGGTCTAGTTCCTCAACAGCACAGCCAGGACAGCTCAAAAACAACTACAAGTGTACTTCCTCTAGTTCCTCAACAGCACAGCCAGGACAGCTCAAAAACAACTACAATTGTACTTCCTCTAGTTCCTCAACAGCACAGCCAGGACAGCTCAAAAACAACTACAAGTGTACTTCCTCTAGTTCCTCAACAGCACAGCCAGGACAGCTCAAAAACAACTACAAGTGTACTTCCTCTAGTTCCTCAACATCACAGCCAGGACAGCTCAAAAACAACTACAAGTGTACTTACTCTAGTTCCTCAACAGCACAGCCAGGACAGCTCAAAAACAACTACAAGTGTACTTCCTCTAGTTCCTCAACAGCACAGCCAGGACAGCTCAAAAACAACTACAAGTGTACTTCCTCTAGTTCCTCAACAACACAGCCAGGACAGCTCAAAAACAACTACAAGTGTACTTCCTCTAGTTCCTCAACAGCACAGCCAGGACAGCTCAAAAACAACTACAAGTGTACTTCCTCTAGTTGTTCAACAGCACAGCCAGGACAGCTCAAAAACAACTACAAGTGTACTTCCTCTAGTTCCTCAACAGCACAGCCAGGACAGCTCAAAAACAACTACAAGTGTACTTCCTCTAGTTGTTCAACAGCACAGCCAGGACAGCTCAAAAACAACTACAAATGTACTTCCTCTAGTTCCTCAACAGCACAGCCAGGACAGCTCAAAAACAACTACAAGTGTACTTCCTCTAGTTCCTCAACAGCACAGCCAGGACAGCTCAAAAACAACTACAAGCGTGCTTCCTCTAGTTCCTCAACAGCACAGCCAGGACAGCTCAAAAACAACTACAAGTGTACTTCCTCTAGTTCCTCAACAGCACAGCCAGGACAGCTCAAAAACAACTACAAGTGTACTTCCTCTAGTTGTTCAACAGCACAGCCAGGACAGCTCAAAAACAACTACAAGTGTACTTCCTCTAGTTCCTCAACAGCACAGCCAGGACAGCTCAAAAAAGACTACAAGCGTGCTGGGAGTCCCATAGGGCGGTGCACAATTTAGCCACGTGTCATCTGGGTTAGGGGAGGGTTTGGACAGGGTTTGGACAGGGTTTGGGGAGGGTTTGGACAGGGTTTGGGGAGGGTTTGGACAGGGGGACTTTACTTGGCTCATCGTGCTCTTGTGGTGGGCCGGTACATGCAGGCTGACGTTGGTTCAGTTGAATGATGTTTGGGGCGGCAGCGTAGCCTAGTGGTTAGAGAGTTGGACTAGTAACCGGAAGGTTGCAAGTTCAAACCCCTGAGCTGACAAGGTACAAATCTGCCGTTCTGCCCCTGAACAGGCAGTTCCTGTTCCCAGGCCGTCATTGAAAATAAGAATCTGTTCTTAACTGACTTGCCTAGTTAAATAAAGGAAAAATAAAAATGTTTCCTCTGACACATTGGGGCGGGTGTAAAGAAGCATGTTTTGTCTGGTCATGTTTCGGAGGACACATGACTCGACGTTTGCTTCCTCCAAGCTCATTGGGGAGTTGCAATGACGAGACAAGATCGCAATTGAATATCACAAGAAAATTATAATTAAAACAATATATATGGTTGTTCTGTTCAGGAAACATATGGATTCGTTCCCACATTCAATGTGAAACCAGAAACATAAATTCCTACAACTTCCAAGGAACCAAGTGTGTTAGCTGGGAACCCTGTACCCCCAGACAAGAAAATAAACATCTCTACCAGTACTTCAATGGTGGCACACAGACATCTCGCACCCACAGAATCTCTCTTCTCTCCCTCTCTCCTTCTCTCCCTCTCTCCTTCTCTACCTCTCTCCTTCTCTCCTTCTCTCCCTCTCTCCTTCTCTCCCTCTCTCCTTCTCTCCCTCTCTCCTTCTCTCATTCTCTCCCTCTCTCCTTCTCTCTTTCTCTCCCTCTCTCCTTCTCTCCCTCTCTCCTTCTCTACCTCTCTCCTTCTCTCCCTCTCTCCTTCTCTCCTTCTCTCCTTCTCTCCCTCTCTCCTTCTCTCCTGCTCTCCTTCTCTACCTCTCTCCTTCTCTCCCTCTCTCCTTCTCTCCCTCTCTCCTTCTCTCCCTCTCTCCTTTTGGGCTGAGTCTCTGAAATGCTTCCCAAGCTACAGAATCTCTCTTCTCTCCCTCTCTCCTTCTCTCCCTCTCTCCTTCTCTCCCTCTCTCCTTTTGGGCTGAGTCTCTGAAATGCTTCCCAAGTACAGAATCTCTCTTCTCTCCCTCTCTCCTTCTCTCCCTCTCTCCCTCTCTCTTCTCTCCCTCTCTCTTCTCTCCCTCTCTCCTTCTCTCCCTCTCTCTTCTCTCCCTCTCTCTTCTCTCCCTCTCTCTTCTCTCCCTCTCTCCTTCTCTCCCTCTCTCTTCTCTCCCTCTCTCCTTCTCTCTCCCTCTCTTCTCTCCCTCTCTCCTTCTCTCCTCTCTCCTTCTCTCCCTCTCTCCCTCTCTCCCTCTCTCCCTCTCCTTCTCTCCCTCTCTCCTTCTCTCCCTCTCTCCCCTCTCCTTCTCTCCCTCTCTCTTCTCTCCCTTCTCTCCCTCTCTCCTTCTCTCCCTCTCTCCTTCTCTCCCTCTCTCCTTCTCTCCCTCTCTCTTCTCTCCCTCTCTCTTCTCTCCCTCTCTCCTTCTCTCCATCTCTCCCTCTCTCCCTCTCTCCCTCTCTCTTCTCTCCCTCTCCCTCTTCTCTCTCCCTCTCTCTTCTCTCCCTCTCTCCTTCTCTCCCTCTCTCCTTCTCTCCCTCTCCCTCTTCTCTCCCTCTCTCTTCTCCCTCTCTCCCTCTCTCTTCTTCTCTCCTCTCTCCTCTCTCCTTCTCTCTCTCTCCCTCTCCTCTCCCTCTCTCCCTCCTCTCTCCTCTCTCCCTCTCCCCTTCTCTCCCTCTCTCTTCTCTCCCTCTCTCCTTCTCTCCCTCTCTCCCTCTCTCCCTCTCTCCCTCTCTCCCTCTCTCCTTCTCTCCTTCTCTCCTCCTCTCCCTCTCTCTTCTCTCCCTCTCTCCTTCTCTCCCTCTCTCCTTTTGGGCTGGGTCTCTGAAATGCTTCCCAAGCCACAGAAAGCCTGCACCCCAAATGGCACGATATTCCCTACAGTATATAGTGCACTACTTTTGACCAGGCCCCATAAGGCTCTATGTAGGATGCAGCAAGAGAAAAACATACTGAAATACATATCTCCATTGACTATGCAAATCCATCGCAAACTAAAGGGAAACATCAATTTACGATGCTCTCCTCTCTCCTTCTCTCTCTCCTCTCTCCTCTCTTCCTTCTCTGAGAAGAGGGTAGAGAACCCTGGGGAAGATGAAAAAAATATCACAAGTTGAAATTCCTCTTGAAGTTGTACCAGACAACTCTGAGAGTGTTGTGGTGGTGTCTGGCCTACTGCTAGCTCTCCAGACTAAACATCCCTCTAGCCTTCATGACAGAGGTTCACATCCTGTCTCTCTCCTTCATATCTGTCTACATTTCATCAATAATGAGAGAGGGAGACAGAGGTTCACATCCTGTCTCTCTCCTTCATATCTGTCTACATTTCATCAATAATGAGAGAGGGAGACAGAGGTTCACATCCTGTCTCTCTCCTTCATATCTGTCTACATTTCATCAATAATGAGAGAGGGAGACAGAGGTTCACATCCTGTCTCTCTCCTTCATAACTGTCTACATTTCACCAATAATGAGAGAGGGAGACAGAGGTTCACATCCTGTCTCTCTCCTTCATATCTGTCTACATTTCATCAATAATGAGAGAGGGAGACAGAGGTTCACATCCTGTCTCTCTCCTTCATATCTGTCTACATTTCAACAATAATGAGAGAGGAGACAGAGGTTCACATCCTGTCTCTCTCCTTCATATCTGTCTACATTTCATCAATGATGAGAGGGAGACAGAGGTTCACATCCTGTCTCTCTCCTTCATATCTGTCTACATTTCACCAATAATGAGAGAGGGAGACAGAGGTTCACATCCTGTCTCTCTCCTTCATATCTGTCTACATTTCATCAATAATGAGAGGGAGACAGAGGTTCACATCCTGTCTCTCTCCTTCATAACTGTCTACATTTCACCAATAATGAGAGAGGGAGACAGAGGTTCACATCCTGTCTCTCTCCTTCATATCTGTCTACATTTCATCAATAATGAGAGAGGGAGACAGAGGTTCACATCCTGTCTCTCTCCTTCATATCTGTCTACATTTCAACAATAATGAGAGAGGGAGACAGAGGTTCACATCCTGTCTCTCTCCTTCATATCTGTCTACATTTCACCAATAATGAGAGAGGGAGACAGAGGTTCACATCCTGTCTCTCTCCTTCATATCTGTCTACATTTCATCAATGATGAGAGAGGGAGACAGAGGTTCACATCCTGTCTCTCTCCTTCATATCTGTCTACATTTCACCAATAATGAGAGAGGGAGACAGAGGGGCATACCTATTAAAATTGCATTTCTATTTGATATGAAAAACAATATTAGATATCAGATACATAAACAACAACAATAACAACAACTTCAGTCTCCATCACTATAGCATCAGACTTCCTTCCTTCCTTTCTTTCTTTCTTCCTTCCTTCCTTCCTTCCTTCCTTCCTTCCTTCCTTCCTTCCTTCCTTCCTTCCTTCCTTCCTTCCTTCCTTCCTTCCTTCCTTCCTTCCTTCCTTCCCACCATACATCCTCCTCCAGCCTCCTTCTCTATCTGAGTGTCTGACATGACAGCACAGTGGGAAGATGGATGTTTAGTGTTGCTTGAGAAGGAGGAGAGAGAGGGGAGGAGGGGAAGATGGATGAGAGAAGGATGGAGAGGGTGGGTTGTCCTAGATACAGAGGCTGACCCGGTGGCTTGAGGTACTGTCTGGAGAAGAGGGGTGACAAGAGGGGGGAGGAGAGGGGAGGAGGTGGAGAGGAGGGAGGGAGGAGGTGGAGAGGAGGGAGTAGATGGAGAGAAGGGAGGAGATGGAGAGAAGGGAGGAGGTGGAGAAGAGGGAGAAAGTGGAGAGGAGGGAGAAGAGGGGGTGCTTGTTCCCATCCGAGCTGACACCGTTGACAGATGACTGTGTGTGTGTGTGTGTGTGTGTGTGTGTGTGTGTGTGTGTGTGTGTGTGTGTGTGTGTGTGTGTGTGTGTGTGTGTGTGTGTGTGTGTGTGTACACTTCAGGGGGAATACGTAAGTAAGATGGGGAATGAAAGATAGACAGTGTCCCACGTGGAAAGGAGAAGGAGGAGCAGAAGGAGGAGGGGAAGATGGATGAGAGAGGGATGGGGAGTATGAAAGGAGTTTAGGAGCCGCGTGACGTTGCTTAATGGGAGGAAAAGGAGGTGGAGACGTAGGAAGACGACGGGAGAGGGGGCAGAAGTAGGAGGAGAGGGAGGGACGAGAGGGCAGTGGGGAGTTTAGAGGGAGGGAGGAGAGGGCAGAAGAAGGAGGAGAGGGAGGGACGAGAGGGCAGTGGGGAGTTTAGAGAGAGGGAGGAGAGGGCAGTGGGGAGTTTAGAGTGAGGGAGGAGAGGGCAGAAGTAGGAGGAGAGGGAGGGAAGAGAGGGCAGTGGGGAGTTTGGGGAGGGAGGGAGGGAGTGGGGAGGGAGGAGCAGAGGGGGGGAGGAGGGAGGGAGTGGGGAGGGAGGGAGGGAGGAGAGGGCAGTGAGGGGGAGATTAGAGGGAGGGAGGAGAGGGCAGTGGGGAGTTTAGAGGGAGGGAGGAGAGGGCAGTGGGGAGTGAGGAGGGAGGGAGGAGAGGGCAGTGGGGAGTTTAGAGGGAGGGAGGAGAGGGCAGTGGGGAGTTTAGGAGGGAGGGAGGAAGGAGAGGGCAGTGGGGAGTTTAGAGGGAGGGAGGGAGGAGAGGCAGGGAGGGAGGGCAGTGGGGAGTTTAGAGGGAGGGAGGAGAGGGCAGTGGGGTGTTTAGAGGGAGGGAGGGAGGAGAGGGCAGTGGGGTGTTTAGAGGGGAGGGAGGAGCAGGCAGTGGGGAGTTTAGAGGGAGGGAAGAGAGGGCAGTGGGGTGTTTAGAGGGAGGGAGGAGAGGGCAGTGGGGTGTTTAGAGGGAGGGAGGAGCAGGCAGTGGGGAGTTTAGAGGGAGGGAAGAGAGGGCAGTGGGGTGTTTAGAGGGAGGGAGGAGAGGGCAGTGGGGTGTTTAGAGGGAGGGAGGAGAGGGCAGTGGGGTGTTTAGAGGAAGGGAGGAGAGGAGAGGGCAGTGGGGTGTTTACATGAAGGGAGGAGAGGAGAGGGCAGTGGGGTGTTTAGAGGGAGGGAGGAGAAGGCAGTGGGGAGTTTAGAGGAAGGGAGGAGAGGAGAGGGCAGTGGGGTGTTTAGAGGGAGGGAGGAGAGGGCAGTGGGGTGTTTAGAGGGAGGGAGGAGAGGGCAGTGGGGTGTTTAGAGGGAGGGAGGTGAGGGCAGTGGGGAGTTTAGAGGAAGGGAGGAGGAGGAGAGGGCAGTGGGGTGTTTAGAGGGAGGGAGGAGAGGGCAGTGGGGAGTTTAGAGGGAGGGAGGAGAGGGCAGTGGGGTGTTTAGAGGGAGGGAGGAGAAGGCAGTGGGGAGTTTAGAGGAGGAAGGAGGAGAGGAGAGGGCAGTGGGGTGTTTAGAGGGAGGGAGGAGAGGGCAGTGGGGTGTTTAGAGGGAGGGAGGAGAGGGCAGTGGGGTGTTTAGAGGGAGGGAGGAGAGGGCAGTGGGGAGTTTAGAGGAAGGGAGGAGAGGAGAGGGCAGTGGGGTGTTTAGAGGGAGGGAGGAGAGGGCAGTGGGGAGTTTAGAGGGAGGGAGGAGAGGGCAGTGGGGTGTTTAGAGGGAGGAGAGGAGAGTGGGGCAGTGGGGGAGTTTAGAGGAAGGGAGGGAGGGAGGGGCAGTGGGGAGTTTAGAGGGAGTAGGGGAGGAGAGGGCAGTGGGGAGTTGAATGGGAGGGAGGAGAGAGCAGTGGGGAGTTTAGAGGGAGTAGGGAGGAGAGCGTGGTGGGGATTTTAGAGGGAGTAGGGGAGGAGAGGGCAGTGGGGAGTTTAGATGGAGTTTGGGAGGAGAGGGCAGTGGGGAGTTTAGAGGGAGGGAGGAGAGGGCAGTGGGGTGTTTAGAGGGAGGGAGGAGAGGGCAGTGGGGAGTTTAGAGGGAGTAGGGGAGGTGAGGGCAGTCGGGAGTTTAGAGGGAGGGAGGAGAGGGCAGTGGGGAGTTTAGAGTGAGGAGGAGAAGAGAGGGCAGTGGGGAGTTTAGAGGGAGGGAGGAGAGAGCAGTGGGGAGTTTAGAGGGAGTAGGGAGGAGAGGGTAGTGGGGATTTTAGAGGGAGTAGGGGAGGAGAGGACAGTGGGGAGTTTAGAGAGAAGTGGGAGGAGAGGAAGTGTGATTGTGTGTGATCGTGTGTCTTTGTACAGACTTGAGTGTGTCTTCCCTACAGTTAATATTCAGGGGGTGCTGGTGGAATTTGCAGACCTACGTCATGTGCCCTCCTCTGTGGCTCAGCTGTCTGCATACGCACAGAGGAGAGGATATGATAGGAGAGGATATGATAGGGAGAGTAGAGAGGATATGAGGGAGGGAGGAGAGAGGAGGGATAGATAGAGAGGATATGATAGGAAAGGAGAGGAGAGAGTAGAGAGGATATGATAGGAGAGGAGAGAGTAGAGAGGATATGATAGGAGAGGAGAGAGTGGGGAGTTTAGGATATGATAGGAGAGGAGAGAGTAGAGAGGATATGATAGGAGAGGAGAGAGTAGGGAGGATATGATAGGAGAGTAGTAGAGAGGATACGATAGGAGAGGAGAGAGTAGAGAGGATATGATAGGAGAGGAGAGAGTAGAGAGGATATGATAGGAGAGGAGAGTAGAGAGTATATGATAGGAGAGGAGAGTTTAGAGGATATGATAGGAGAGGAGAGAGTAGAGAGGATATGATAGGAGAGTAGAGAGGAGTAGGAGAGGAGAGAGTAGAGAGGATATGATAGGAGAGGGAGAGAGTAGAGAGGATATGATAGGAGAGGAGAGAGTAGGAGGATATGATAGGAGAGGAGAGATAGAGAATATAGGGAGGAGATGGAAAGCACATGGTTGTGACCTCGCAGTGATGTAATAAGAGGAAAGCACATGGTTGTGACCTCACATTGATGTGTAATAAGAGGAAAGCACATGGTTGTGACCTCACATTGATGTAATAAGAGGAAAGCACATGGTTGTGACCTCACAGTGATGTAATAAGAGGAAAGCACATGGTTGTGACCTCACAGTGATGTAATAAGAGGAAAGCACATGGTTGTGACCTCACAGTGATGTAATAAGAGGAAAGCACATGGTTGTGACCTCACAGTGATGTAATAAGAGGAAAGCACATGGTTGTGACCTCACAGTGATGTAATAAGAGGAAAGCACATGGTTGTGACCTCACAGTGATGTAATAAGAGGAAAGCACATGGTTGTGACCTCACAGTGATGTAATAAGAGGAAAGCACATGGTTGTGACCTCACAGTGATGTAATAAGAGGAAAGCACATGGTTGTGACCTCACAGTGATGTAATAAGAGGAAAGCACATGGTTGTGACCTCACAGTGATGTAATAAGAGGAAAGCACATGGTTGTGACCTCACAGTGATGTAATAAGAGGAAAGCACATGGTTGTGACCTCAATGATGTAATAAGAGGGAAAGCACATGGTTGTGACCTCACAGTGATGTAATAAGAGGAAAGCACATGGTTGTGACCTCACAGTGATGTAATAAGAGGAAAGCACATGGTTGTGACCTCACAGTGATGTAATAAGAGGAAAGCACATGGTTGTGACCTCACAGTGATGTAATAAGAGGAAAGCACATGGTTGTGACCTCACAGTGATGTAATAAGAGGAAAGCACATGGTTGTGACCTCACAGTGATGTAATAAGAGGAAAGCACATGGTTGTGACCTCACAGTGATGTAATAAGAGGAAACATGGTTGTGACCTCACAGTGATGTAATAAGAGGAAAGCACATGGTTGTGACCTCACAGTGATGTAATAAGAGGAAAGCACATGGTTGTGACCTCACAGTGATGTAATAAGAGGAAAGCACATGGTTGTGACCTCACAGTGATGTAATAAGAGGAAAGCACATGGTTGTGACCTCACAGTGAAAGGAAAAAGGAAGCCAGACAGAAAGATGTGATCTCTTTTATATTGAATTTCAAAACCCCATGTGCTGTTTAAGTCCTGGACTAGTAGCTTTAATGGAGACTATTTATCTGGAAAAAAAGCATGACTAAGATGAATCTGGAACTGGGGAAATGGCCCATGTTGTCGACATCTGATAATCTCTCTCTCTCTCAATTCAAATGCCTTTATTGGCATTGGAAACACGTTTACATTTCAAAAGAAGTTAAATAGATTATAAACAAAAGTGAGAAAAATATATATATATATATCTTTTTACAGTAAATATTACACTTACAAAAGTTCAAAAGGAATAGAGACATTTCAAATGTCATATTATGGCTTTATACAGTGCTGTTACTATGTACGAAAGGGAAAATAAATAAACATAAATATGGGTTGTATTTACAGTGGTGTTTGTTCTTCATTGGTTGCCCTTTTCTTGTGGCAGCAGGTTACAAATATTGCTGCTGTGATGTCACACTGTGGTATTTCACCCAATAGATATGAGAGTTTATCAAAAGCAAGGCTTTGCTCACTGAGTCTGTACAAAGTCAAAGATTTCCATAATTTTGGGTCAGTCACAGTGGTCAGGTATTCTGCCACTCTGTACTCTCTGTTTAGGGCCAAATAGCGTTCTAGTTTGCTCTGTTTTTTGATAAATTCTTTGCAATGTGTCTAGAAATTATCTTTTTGTTTTCTCATGATTTTGTTGGGTCTAATTGTGTTGCTGTCCTGGGGCTCTGTGGAGTGTGTTTGTGTTTGTGAACAGAGCCCCAGGACCAGCTTGCTTAGGGGACTCTTCTCCAGGTTCATCTCTCTGTAGGCGATGGCTTTGTTATGGAAGGTTTGGGAATCTCTCTCTCTCTCTCTCTCTCTCTCTCTCTCAGGTTAGGGGACTTACCATCATAGGGTTCATTAGCTAGAGATCCAGATGCACGCACACACACAATGCTATTGAAACAGGCTGAACGCTGTGCTGTGTGTTTGACTGACAGGGGCTCCATGTGGCCCCACCCTGTGTCGGTCTCGAGCCTAATGAAGAGACAGAGTAGGAAGGAGAAAGATTGCAGAGAGATTCATTAACTTTATGAGCTACCCAAATGACAGGACTGAAGTCTGTAGGTGAAGAGAGGAATCTGAATCTCACAGTCAGAACTAGGAGTATTATTGCTTGGCTGGAACTAAAGCCTGCATAACTCACAGCTCTCCACGACCAGGTTGGGTGACCACACTCTAAACTCTTACCCTCTAACACAAATGACATCTTCACTGCAAATTCCATTTATCTAAAGCAACCTCTCCCTGTGGACTTCCTCACCCTCTCCTTTACTGTGGACACACTTCTACCACAGACTGCTAACTCAAAATACTAAACTCCCCAGTCCTTTACCTGATAGTTAACTCACTACACTAAACTCCCCAGTCCTTTACCTGATAGTTAACTCACTACACTAAACTCCCAGTCCTTTACCTGATCGTTAACTCACTACACTAAACTCCCCAGTCCTTTACCTGATAGTTAACTCACTACACTAAACTCCCCAGTCCTTTACCTGATAGTTAACTCACTACACTAAACTCCCCAGTCCTTTACCTGATAGTTAACTCACTACACTAAACTCCCCAGTCCTTTACCTGATAGTTAAACTCACTACACTAAACTCCCCAGTCCTTTACCTGATAGTTAACTCACTACACTAAACTCCCCAGTCCTTTACCTGATAGTTAACTCACTACACTAAACTCCCCAGTCCTTTACCTGATAGTTAACTCACTACACTAAACTCCCCAGTCCTTTACCTGATAGTTAACTCACTACACTAAACTCCCCAGTCCTTTACCTGATAGTTAACTCACTACACTAAACTCCCCAGTCCTTTACCTGATAGTTAACTCACTACACTAAACTCCCCAGTCCTTTACCTGATAGTTAACTCACTACACTAAACTCCCCAGTCCTTTACCTGATAGTTAACTCACTACACTAAACTCCCCAGTCCTTTACCTGATAGTTAACTCACTACACTAAACTCCCCAGTCCTTTACCTGATAGTTAACTCACTACACTAAACTCCCCAGTCCTTTACCTGATAGTTAACTCACTACACTAAACTCCCCAGTCCTTTACCTGATAGTTAACTCACTACACTAAACTCCCCAGTCCTTTACCTGATAGTTAACTCACTACACTAAACTCCCCAGTCCTTTACCTGATAGTTAACTCACTACACTAAACTCCCCAGTCCTTTACCTGATAGTTAACTCCCCAGTCTCCATTGTCCTTCAACAAAACATTTAGCCCCGACACGTGGCAGAGTTGTCATCTCTCCCTCCCTGCCTGCCACTGCAGTTCTAGGGCTTATACCCTCAAAGAAATGTCCTCCTTAACCTCTTTAGCTTTAAGTGCCAAAGCCCCCTCAGTAGCAGGCAGCAGCCGTGTGTCCCAGTGATGTTGTGCAGGTGCAGTCAGCAAGAAAGAGTAATTGCACTGGGTGTTCACGAGCTCCCTGAGATAGATCGCAAAGCACAGGACAGAACTGTCAGGGAAGGACTCCTGGGGAGTCTAGAGGAGAGCGGTGTGTGGGGGAGGAGAGACATGAGGGGAAGGGCAGAGTGGGGAGAGGGGGGGGAGGGGGGGGGGAGAGGGGAGGAGAGACATGAGGGGAAGGGCAGAGTGGGGAGAGGGGGGGGAGGGGGAGGGGGAGAGGGGGAGGAGAGACATGAGGGGAAGGGCAGAGTGGGGAGAGGGGGAGGGAGGGGGGGGAGGGGAGGAGAGACATGAGGGGAAGGGCAGAGTGGGGGAGGGGGGGGAGGGGGAGAGGGGGAGGAGAGACATGAGGGAAGGGCAGAGTGGGGAGAGGGGAGGGAGGGGGGGAGGGGGCGGAGAGACATGAGGGGAAGGGCAGAGTGGGGAGAGAGGGGGAGGGAGGGGAGGGGGAGAGGGGGAGGAGAGACATGAGGGGGAAGGGCAGAGTGGGGAGAGGGGAGGGGGGGAGGGGAGGGGGAGAGGGGGAGGAGAGACATGAGGGGAAGGGCAGAGTGGGGAGAGGGAGGGAGGGGGGAGGGGAGGGGAGGGGAGGGGGGGGAGGGGGAGGAGAGACATGAGGGGAAGGGCAGAGTGGGGAGAGGGGGAGGGAGGGGGGGGGAGGGGGCGGAGAGACATGAGGGGAAGGGCAGAGTGGGGAGGGGGGAGGGGGGGGGGGGGAGAGGGGGAGGAGAGACATGAGGGGAAGGGCAGAGTGGGGAGAGGGGGAGGGAGGGGAGGGGGAGAGGGGGAGGAGAGACATGAGGGGAAGGGCAGAGTGGGGAGAGGGGGAGGGAGGGGAGGGGGGGAGGGGGAGGAGAGACATGAGGGGAAGGGCAGAGTGGGGAGAGGGGGAGGGGGGGAGGGGGGGGGGAGGAGAGACATGAGGGGAAGGGCAGAGTGGGGAGAGGGGGAGGGAGGGGAGGGGGGAGGGGGGAGAGGGGGAGGAGAGACATGAGGGGAAGGGCAGAGTGGGGGGGAGGGGGGGGAGGGGAGGGAGGGGAGGAGGAGAGACATGAGGGGAAGGGCAGAGTGGGGGAGAGGGGGAGGGAGGGGGAGAGGGGGAGAAGGGGGAGGGAGGGGAGGAGAGACATGAGGGGAAGGGCAGAGTGGGGAGGGGGGGAGGGGGGGGGGGGAGGCGAGGGGGGAGAGGGGGGAGGGGAGGGGGAGAGGGGGAGGAGAGACATGAGGGGAAGGGCAGAGTGGGGAGGGGAGGGAGGGGGAGGGGAGGGGAGGGAGGAGGAGGGGAGGGGAGTGGGGGAGGGGGAGGGGAGGGGGAGGGGGGGGGAGGGAGAGACATGAGGGGAAGGGCAGAGTGGGGAGGGAGGGGGAGGGAGGGGAGGAGGCGAGAGGGGGAGGGAGGGAGGGAGGGAGGAGAGACATGAGGGGAAGGGCAGAGTGGGGGGGGGGGGGGGGAGGGGGAGAGGGGAGGGAGAGACATGAGGGGAAGGGCAGAGTGGGGGAGGGGGAGGGAGGGGAGGGGAGGGGGCGGAGAGACATGAGGGGAAGGGCAGAGTGGGGAGAGGGGGAGGGAGGGAGGGGGGAGAGGGGGAGGAGAGACATGAGGGGAAGGGCAGAGTGGGGAGAGGGGGAGGGAGGGGAGGGGGGGAGAGGGGGAGGAGAGACATGAGGGGAAGGGCAGAGTGGGGAGAGGGGGAGGGAGGGGAGGGGAGGCGAGAGGGGGAGGGGGAGGGGGGGGGAGGGAGAGACATGAGGGGAAGGGCAGAGTGGGGAGAGGGGGAGGGAGGGGAGGGGAGGGGGCGGAGAGACATGAGGGGAAGGGCAGAGTGGGGAGAGGGGGAGGGAGGGGAGGGGGGGAGAGGGGGAGGAGAGACATGAGGGGAAGGGCAGAGTGGGGAGAGGGGGAGGGAGGGGGGGGGAGAGGGGGAGGGGAGAGACATGAGGGGAAGGGCAGAGTGGGGAGAGGGGGAGGGAGGGAGGGGGAGAGGGGGAGGAGAGACATGAGGGGAAGGGCAGAGTGGGGAGAGGGGGGGAGGGGAGGGGGGGGGGGGAGGAGAGACATGAGGGGAAGGGCAGAGTGGGGGAGGGGGAGGGAGGGGAGGGGAGAGAGGGGAGGAGAGACATGAGGGGAAGGGCAGAGTGGGGGAGAGGGGGAGGAGGGGGGGAGGGGGAGGAGAGACATGAGGGGAAGGGCAGAGTGGGGAGAGGGGGAGGGCGGGGGAGGGGGAGAGGGGGGAGGGAGGGATGAGGGGAGGGGAGTGGGGAGACATGAGGGGAAGGGCAGAGTGGGGGAGGGGGAGGGGATGAGGGGGGGAGAGGGGGGAGAGGGGGAGGGAGGGGGGGAGAGGGGGAGGGAGAGACATGAGGGGAAGGGGCAGAGTGGGGAGAGGGGAGGGAGGGGAGGGGAGGGGGAGGGGGGGAGGGGAGGGGGAGGGGGAGGGGGGGGAGGGGGGAGGGGAGGAGAGACATGAGGGGAAGGGCAGAGTGGGGAGGGGGGGGGAGGGAGGGGAGGGAGGCGAGAGGGGAGGGGAGGGAGGGGAGGAGAGACATGAGGGGAAGGGCAGAGTGGGGAGAGGGGGGGGAGGGAGGGGGGAGAGGGGGAGGGGGAGGGAGAGGAGAGACATGAGGGGAAGGGCAGAGTGGGGAGAGGGGGATGGAGGGGAGGCGAGGGGGGGAGGGGGGAGGGAGGGGATGGGAGGGGAGGGGAGGGGAGAAGGGGAGGAGAGGCAAGATGGGAAGGGTAGAGTGGGGAGAGGGGGAGGGAGGGGAGGGGAGGAGAGAGGGGAGAGGGGGAGTAGAGGCAAGAGGGGAAGGGTAGAGTGGCGAGAGGGGGAGGGAGGGGAGGGGAGGTGAGAAGGGAGGGCAGAGTGGGGAGAGGGGGAGGGAGGGGGGGAGGCGAGAAGGGAGAGGGAAGAGGGGGAGGAGAGGCAAGAGGGGGAGGGCAGAGTGGGGAGAGGGGGAGGAGAGGCAAGAGGGGGAGGGCAGAGTGGGGAGAGGGGGAGGGAGGAAAGGGGAGAGGAGTAGGAGAGGCAAGAGGGGAAGGAGGAGAGGGGAGGGGAGCAGTGTGTGGGGAGGGAGGGGAGGGGAGCAGTGTGTGGGGAGGAAAGGTGGAGGGGAGGGGAGCAGTGTGTGGGGAGGAGAGGGGAGGGGAGCAGTGTGTGGGGAGGGAGGAGAGGGGAGGTGAGCAGTGTGTGGGGAGGGAGGGAGAGGAGGGGAGCAGTGTGTGGGGAGGGAGGAGAGGGGAGCAGTGTGTGGGGAGGGGAGCAGTGTGTGGGGAGGGGAGCAGTGTGTGGGGAGGGAGGAGAGGGGAGGGAGGAGAGGGAGAGGAGTAGGAGAGGCAAGAGGGGAGGGAGGAGAGGGGAGGGGAGCAGTGTGTGGGGAGGGAGGAGAGGGGAGGGAGCAGTGTGTGTGGGGGGGAGGGGGAGGGGGAGGGGGAGGGGGAGCAGTGTGTGGGGAGGAGAGGGGAGGGGAGCAGTGTGTGGGGAGGGAGGAGAGAGGGGGAGCAGTGTGTGGGGAGGGAGGGAGAGAGGAGGGGAGCAGTGTGTGGGGAGGGAGGAGAGGGGAGGGGAGCAGTGTGTGGAGAGGGGAGCAGTGTGTGGGGAGGGGGGAGAGAGGAGGGGAGCAGTGTTTTGGGAGGGGAGCAGTGTGTGGGGAGGGCTGTGTGTATATTATCTGATTAAAGTGGTATTTAGCTGCCTGACACAAGAACAAGCCAGTTGATCAGAATATATCATAGAGTATCATAAATGGCTGTCTGTCTAGACAGAAAAATTACGTAGTTACTGCCCTTTGCCTTTGTAGGGCAGTAAACAGGGCGTTCACTCACTGCTGTACCATATAGAGAAGAATGGGGCAAGTCAAGAGTGTGCTACCAAACAAATGTCAAAACGTAATTTTCTTTGCCCTATGACATTATGAATAACATAGAATCAATCACTCGATAATTCTCAAAAATATTATAACCTTAATATACTTGTACTTGACAGTGTTGACGAAATAAGAACGTTCATTTGCTGTGACCGTTGCTAGGTTACACTGCACCTCTCTCGGTTGTATCACTTCCATATTTGGTGTTGTGAAGTGGTACCATTTGGAGATGTTTCTGCTGGTTAGACCAATCGAAATCAACTTGATAGCTTCGTCATTTTCACCTTGAGATCCTTGGCTTCATTGCCTATGTTGGCTATCAATCTATGTTGAGAGGAGCCGTTTCTATGGAGATTTAAAGGGAAAGACTCAGAAATACACAATGGAAACAGGAACAGATTGCCTTCGCGGGGGGTGGATAATGAAATACAGTCTGTTAGCTTTGTAAATAAATATATATTTAGTCTCTATTTAGTTTTGTTTTCAGCAGATTTCATTTAGAAAAAGCCCATGTTTTCACTAATGAACCTGCAGCCACAATGAGCTTGTCAGTTGACGTTCAAAGTTTTTTCAGTTAACTAGGCAAGTCAGTTAAGAACAAATTCTTATTTACAATGACAGCCACATCCGGACAACACTGGGCCAATTGTGTGCTGCCTTATGTGACTCCCAATCAAGGCCAGATGTGATGCAGCCTGGATTCACGGATGTGACTCCTGCAGTGTCTTAGACCACTGCACCACTCGGGAGCCCAAATACCAAAAGAACAAACAGTAGTAGCGCCACATTGTTGAGCAGTGACGACTGCCTGTGACAACACTCCATCCACTCTAAACATGCTAAATTCTCAGAGTTAATCATCTGTAACTTATATGGTAGAGAAATGGGGTTTGGATTATTGTTTTGTTGACTGGATATATTTGTATAAACTTGAATGCATTCATATTTTTATGGGAGAACACACTGCATTATAGTGGTGTGTGTGTGTGTGTGTGTGTGTGTGTGTGTGTGTGTGTGTGTGTGTGTGTGTGTGTGTGTGTGTGTGTGTGTGTGTGTGTGTGTGTAATAGAACAAAAATGTTATAAACTGGGGACATCTTGTTTGTCCTCACAAGGACAATAGCTATTCCTAGGGGGTTAAGTGTTAAGAACAATTAGAGTTAGGGTTAGGGTTAGGATTAGGGTTAAGGTTAGGGTTAGGATTAGGGTTAAGGTTAGGGTTAGGATTAGGGTTAAGGTTAGGGTTAGGATTAGGGTTAAGGTTAGGGTTAGGATTAGGGTTAAGGTTAGGGTTAGGATTAGGGTTAAGGTTAGGGTTAGGGTAAGGGTTAAGGTTAGGGTTAGGGTAAGGGTTAAGGTTAGGGTTAGGGTATGGGTTAAGGTTAGGGTTAGGGTAAGGGTTAAGGTTAGGGTTAGGGTAAGGGTAAGGGTAAGGGTTAGGATTAGGGTTAGGGTATGGGTTAGAATTAGGGTTAGGATTATGGTTAAGGTTAGGGTTAGGGTAAGGGTATGGGTAAGGGTATGGGTTAGAATTAGGGTTAGGATTAGGGTTAAGGTTAGGTTTAGGGTAAGGGTATGGGTAAGGGTATGGGTTAGAATTAGGGTAAGGGTATGGGTTAAAGTTAGGGTTAGGATTAGGGTTAAGGTTAGGTTTAGGGTAAGGGTTAGGGTAAGGGTATGGGTTAGAATTAGGGTAAGGGTATGGGTTAAAGTTAGGGTTAGGATTAGGGTTAAGGTTAGGTTTAGGGTAAGGGTTAGGGTAAGGGTATGGGTTAGAATTAGGGTAAGGGTATGGGTTAAAGTTAGGGTTAGGATTAGGGTTAAGGTTAGGTTTAGGGTAAGGGTTAGGGTAAGGGTATGGGTAAGAATTAGGGTAAGGGTATGGGTTAAAGTTAGGGTTAGGATTAGGGTTAAGGTTAGGTTTAGGGTAAGGGTTTAGGTTAGAATTAGGGTAAGGGTAAGGGTATGGGTTAAAGTTAGGGTTAGAGTTAGGGTTAGGGTTAGGATTAGGGTTAGGGTTAAGGTTAGGTTTAGGGTAAGGGTTTAGGTTAGAATTAAGGTTTTAATTTAATTTTACCTTTATTTAACCAGGCAAGTCAGTTAAGAACAAGGGTTAGAGTTAGGTTTAGGATTAGGGTTAAGGTTAGGTTTCGGGTAAGGGTATAGGTTAGAATTAGGGTAAGGGTATGGGTTAAAGTTAAGGTTCGGATTAGGATTAGGGGTTAGGGAAAATAGGATTTTGAATGGGACTGAATTGTGTGTCCCCACAAGGTTAGTTACTCAAGATTGTATACGCAGGTTGATGTGTTGGTGTCCGTGTTCATGAGTTGACGTGTGATCTCAGCTTCATGTTGTGTTAGACTGTGACAGGCTCTAATGGAGAGCTGATCACCAGGGAGTTTAGGATGAAACAAGCTGCTACTCCAGAGAAATTTACAGCAGGGGATGACTGAAACATGTTTCAGAGCAGAGTCGTGACCTGAAATTACAGATGTTGCTGTTCTAACTAACTAGTCTCTTTCCACAGCCACTGTATCTAAGACTACTACCAAACTAACCACGACGAGAGGCTTCACACTGCTCTGAAGACCAGATATTGGAGGACAGGCTCATTGTAACAGTATGAAAGTGTATCCTACCCCACCTCTGGGTTTATACAGCATCTACCCCACCTCTGGGTTTATACAGCATCTACCCCACCTCTGGGTTTATACAGCATCTACCCCACCTCTGGGATTATACAGCATCTACCCCACCTCTGAGTTTATACAGCATCTACCTCACCTCTGGGTTTATACAGCATCTACCACACCTCTGGGTTTATACAGCATCTACCCCACCTCTGGGTTTATACAGCATCTACCCCACCTCTGGGTTTATACAGCACCTACCCCACCTCTGGGTTTATACAGCATCTACCCCACCTCTGGGTTTATACAGCATCTACCTCACCTCTGGGTTTATACAGCATCTATATTACCTCTGGGTTTATACAGCGTCTATATCACCTCTAGGTTTATAAAGCATTTACCCCCACCTCTGGGTTTATACAGCATCTACCCCACCTCTGGGTTTATACAGCATCTATATTACCTCTGGGTTTATACAGCATCTAGATCACCTCTGGGTTTATACAGCATCTACCCCACCTCTGGGTTTATACAGCATCTACCCCACCTCTGGGTTTATACAGCATCTACCCCACCTCTGGGTTTATACAGCATCTACCCCACCTCTGGGTTTATACAGCACCTACCCCACCTCTGGGTTTATACAGCACCTACCCCACCTCTGGGTTTATACAGCATCTACCCCACCTCTGGGTTTATACAGCATCTACCCCACCTCTGGGTTTATACAGCATCTACCCCACCTCTGGGTTTATACAGCATCTACCCCACCTCTGGGTTTATGCAGCATCTACCTAACCTCTGGGTTTATGCAGCATCTACCTCACCTCTGAGTTTATACAGCATCTACCCCACCTCTGAGTTTATACAGCATCTACCCCACCTCTGGGTTTATCATTTACCCCCACCTCTGGGTTTATACAGCATCTACCCTAGATCACCTCTGGGTTTATACCTCTGAGCATTTATCTACCCCACCTCTGGGTTTATACAGCATCTAGATTATCTGGGTTTATACAGCATCTAGATCACCTCTGGGTTTATACAGCATCTACCCCACCTCTGGGTTTATACAGCATCTAGATTACCTCTGGGTTTATACAGCATCTAGATCACCTCTGGGTTTATACAGCATCTACCCCACCTCTGGGTTTATACAGCATCTACCCCACCTCTGGGTTTATACAGCATCTACCTCACCTTTGGGTTTATACAGCATCTACCCCACCTCTAAGTTTATACAGCATCTACCTCACCTCTGGGTTTATACAGCATCTACCCCACCTCTGAGTTTATACAGCATCTACCCCACCTCTGGGTTTATACAGCATCTAGATCACCTCTGGGTTTATACAGCGTCTATATCACCTCTGGGTTTATACAGCATCTACCCCCCTCTGAGTTTATACAGCATCTACCCCACCTCTGGGTTCATACAGCATCTAGATCACCTCTGGGTTTATACAGCATCTACATCACCTCTGGGTTTATACAGCATCTACCCCACCTCTGCTGTACACAGGAGTTTGTACAGCAGTGTGTGGCCCAGTCAGCTGAGGGTGTGTGTCCCTGTCTTTGCTGCTGTTTGCTAGTCCAGTCACGAGGCAGGGGACAAGGCTTTGTGTCTGCCATGGTGAGGCGGTTTGAGACAATGTGGTGGCACCTGCTCCAGATGTGACGACTAGAGCAGATGCATTTTTTAATTACGACTGCCAGAGGTGTCTCCACGTTATTACCCCACTCAGCCCCAAGAGAGAGAGAGCGGGAGAGGGATTGTGTGTGTGTGTGTTTGTTTGTGTGTGTGTGTGTGTGTGTGTGTGTGTGTGTGTGTGTGTGTGTGTGTGTGTGTGTGTGTGTGTGTGTGTGTGTGTGTGTGTGTGTGTGTGTGTGTGTGTGTGTGTGCATGTGTGCGAGTGCATGTGTGCGTGTGTGTCTGTGTGTGCGTGCGTGTGTGTGACAGGGAAAGAGATGAAGAGAGAATTTGAGAGAAAGAGACACAAAGTTTAACCCTTCCCCATCTGTTATGCAAATTAATTATGATTCACATCTATTTAGGAGTGACATTTCCTGAAACATTGATGAGCCACCATTTTAAGATAAAATACACAATATTTCATATTTAAATGTAAATGAGTGTGTCTATTTACTTCAGATGACACATGGAGTACTTCAAGAAAGAAACTTGCTTGAAAGGTATTTTTAGCTAAAAGGCTTAGACCTTTTGTTCTGCGACAAACTCACAGTAGACATGAATGGAAGGAAGATACACAGTATCAAACACTGCAGACATGAATGGAAGGAAGATACACAGTATCAAACACTGCAGACAAATGGAAGGAAGATACACAGAATCAAACACTGCAGACAAATGGAAGGAAGATACACAGTAGCAAACACTGCAGACACATGGAAGGAAGATACACAGTATCAAACACTGCAGACAAATGGAAGATACACAGTATCAAACACTGCAGACAAATGGAAGGAAGATA
>NW_027014519.1:251267-278767 GCF_036934945.1 Oncorhynchus masou masou | reverse complement strand
GGGTCTCTGAGGGAGAGAGGGAGACAGACAGGGTCTCTGAGGGAGAGAGGAAGACAGACAGGGTCTCTGAGGGGAGAGAGGGAGACAGACAGGGTCTCTGAGGGAGAGAGGGAGACAGACAGGGTCTCTGAGGGAGAGAGGGGAGACAGACAGGGTCTCTGAGGGAGAGAGGGAGACAGACAGGGTCTCTGAGGAGAGAGGAAGACAGACAGGGTCTCTGAGGGAGAGAGGGAGACAGACAGAGTCTCTGAGGGAGAGAGGGAGACAGACAGAGTCTCTGAGGGAGAGAGGGAGACAGACAGGGTCTCTGAGGGAGAGAGGGAGACAGACAGGGTCTCTGAGGGAGAGAGGGAGACAGACAGAGTCTCTGAGGGAGAGAGGGAGACAGACAGAGTCTCTGAGGGAGAGAGGGAGACAGACAGGGTCTCTGAGGGAGAGGCAGCAGAAGAAGTAGCTATGGGGTGAGTGACGGACTGAGAGACAGTAACTATGTGTTAGATACAGATTGAGAGATAGAGTGAAGAGTCGGGATGGTGAGAGACGGAATGATAGAGGGATGAAAGAAGAGAGAGAAGGTGAGATGAACTGAGAAAATATATACCCAAGTTATAGCTTTGTGTGACATATTGGTCAAAAGAGAGAGACAGAATTATAAAGCAGGGTAGAGCATGTCAGGATAGAGCAGGGAAGGGTAGAGCGGGGAAGGGTAGAGCAGGGCAGGGTAGAGCAGGGCAGGGTAGAGCAGGGCAGGGTAGAGCAGGGCAGGGTAGAGCAGGGCAGGGTAGAGCGGGGAAGGGTAGAGCAGGGCAGGGTAGAGCAGGGCAGGGTAGAGCAGGGCAGGGTAGAGCATGTCAGGATAGGCAGGGCAGGATAGAGCAGGGCAGGGTAGAGCAGGGCAGGGTAGAGCAGGGCAGGGTAGAGCATGTCAGGATAGGCAGGGCAGGATAGAGCAGGGAAGGGTAGAGCGGGGAAGGGTAGAGCAGGGCAGGGTAGAGCAGGGCAGGGTAGAGCATGTCAGGATAGGCAGGGCAGGATAGAGCAGGGCAGGGTAGAGCAGGGCAGGGTAGAGCAGGGCAGGGTAGAGCAGGGCAGGGTAGAGCATGTCAGGATAGGCAGGGCAGGATAGAGCAGGGCAGGGTAGAGCAGGGCAGGATAGGCAGGGCAGGATAGAGCAGGGCAGGGTAGAGCAGGGCAGGATAGGCAGGGCAGGATAGAGCAGGGCAGGGTAGAGCAGGGCAGGATAGAGCATGTCAGGGTAGACCAGAGCAGGGTAGAGCAGGGCAGGATAGAGCATGTCAGGGTAGAGCAGGGCAGGGTAGAGCAGGGCAGGGTAGAGCATGTCAGGATAGAGCATGTCAGGATAGGCAGGGCAGGATAGAGCAGGGCAGGATAGAGCAGGGCAGGGTAGAGCAGGGCAGGGTAGAGCATGTCAGGATAGGCAGGGCAGGATAGAGCAGGGCAGGGTAGAGCAGGGCAGGATAGGCAGGGCAGGATAGAGCAGGGCAGGGTAGAGCAGGGCAGGGTAGAGCATGTCAGGATAGGCAGGGCAGGATAGAGCAGGGCAGGGTAGAGCAGGGCAGGATAGGCAGGGCAGGATAGAGCAGGGCAGGGTAGAGCAGGGCAGGATAGAGCATGTCAGGATAGAGCATGTCAGGATAGAGCATGTCAGGGTAGAGCAGGGCAGGGTAGAGCATGTCAGGATAGAGCATGTCAGGATAGAGCATGTCAGGATAGGCAGGGCAGGATAGAGCAGGGCAGGATAGAGCAGGGCAGGGTAGAGCAGGGCAGGGTAGAGCATGTCAGGATAGAGCAGGGCAGGGTAGAGCAGGGCAGGGTAGAGCATGTCAGGATAGAGCATGTCAGGATAGAGCATGTCAGGATAGGCAGGGCAGGATAGAGCAGGGCAGGATAGAGCAGGGCAGGGTAGAGCAGGGCAGGGTAGAGCATGTCAGGATAGGCAGGGCAGGATAGAGCAGGGCAGGGTAGAGCAGGGCAGGATAGGCAGGGCAGGATAGAGCAGGGCAGGGTAGAGCAGGGCAGGATAGAGCATGTCAGGGTAGACCAGAGCAGGGTAGAGCAGGGCAGGATAGAGCATGTCAGGGTAGAGCAGGGCAGGGTAGAGCAGGGCAGGATAGAGCATGTCAGGGTAGAGCAGGGCAGGGTAGAGCATGTCAGGGTAGAGCAGGGCAGGATGGAGCATGTCAGGATAGAGCAGGGCAGGATAGAGCATGTCAGGATAGAGCAGGGCAGGGTAGAGCAGGGCAGGGTAGAGCATGTCAGGATAGAGCAGGGCAGGGTAGAGCATGTCAGGATAGAGCATGTCAGGAAAGAGCAGGGCAGGGTAGAGCAGGGCAGAATAGAGCATGTCAGGATAGAGCAGGGCAGGATGGAGCATGTCAGAACATAGCAGGGCAGGGTAGACTAGGGCAGGGTAGATCAGAGCAGGGTATAGCAGGGCAGGATTTGGCAGGGCAGGGTAGAGCATGTCAGGATATAGCAGGGCAGGGTAGAGTAGGGCAGGGTAGAGCAGAGCAGGGTAGAGCAGAGCAGGATAGAGCAGGGCAAGGTAGAGCAGGGCAGGATAGAGCAGGGCAGGATAGAGCATGTCAGGATATAGCAGGGCAGGATATAGCAGGGCAGGATATAGCAGGGCAGGATAGAGCATGTCAGGATAGAGCATGTCAGGATAGAGCATGTCAGGATAGGCAGGGCAGGATAGAGCAGGGCAGGATAGAGCAGGGCAGGATAGAGCAGGGCAGGGTAGAGCAGGGCAGGGTAGAGCATGTCAGGATAGGCAGGGCAGGATAGAGCAGGGCAGGGTAGAGCATGTCAAGATAGGCAGGGCAGGATAGAGCAGGGCAGGGTAGAGCAGGGCAGGGTAGAGAATGTCAGGGTAGAGCAGAGCAGGATAGTGCAGGGTAGAGCAGGGCAGGGTAGAGCAGGGCAGGGTAGAGCATGTCAGGGTAGAGCAGGGCAGGGTAGAGCAGGGCAGGGTAGAGCAGAGCAGGGTAGAGCAGGGCAGGATAGAGCAGGGCAAGGTAGAGCAGGGCAGGATAGAGCAGGGCGGGATAGAGCATGTCAGGATATAGCAGGGCAGGATATAGCAGGGCAGGGTAGAGTAGGGCAGGATAGAGCATGTCAGGGTAGAGCAGGGCAGGATAGAGCATGTCAGGATATAGCAGGGCAGGATATAGCAGGGCAGGATAGAGCATGTCAGGATAGAGCATGTCAGGATAGAGCATGTCAGGATAGGCAGGGCAAGATAGAGCAGGGCAGGGTAGAGCAGGGCAGGGTAGAGCAGGGCAGGGTAGAGCAGGTCAGGATAGAGCATGTCAGGGTAGAGCATGTCAGGATAGGCAGGGCAGGATAGAGCAGGGCAGGGTAGAGCAGGTCAGGATAGAGCATGTCAGGGTAGAGCAGAGCAGGATAGAGCAGGGCAGGGTAGAGCAGGGCAGGGTAGAGCATGTCAGGATAGGCAGGGCAGGATAGAGCAGGGCAGGGTAGAGCATGTCAAGATAGGCAGGGCAGGATAGAGCAGGGCAGGGTAGAGCAGGGCAGGGTAGAGCATGTCAGGGTAGAGCAGAGCAGGATAGAGCAGGGTAGAGCAGGGCAGGGTAGAGCAGGGCAGGGTAGAGCATGTCAGGGTAGAGCAGGGCAGGGTAGAGCAGAGCAGAGTAGAGCAGGGCAGGATAGAGCAGGGCAAGGTAGAGCAGGGCAGGATAGAGCAGGGCGGGATAGAGCATGTCAGGATATAGCAGGGCAGGATAGAGCATGTCAGGATAGAGCATGTCAGGATAGGCAGGGCAAGATAGAGCAGGGCAGGATAGAGCAGGGCAGGGTAGAGCAGGGCAGGATAGGCAGGGCAGGATAGAGCATGTCAGGGTAGAGCATGTCAGGATAGGCAGGGCAGGATAGAGCAGGGCAGGATAGAGCAGGGCAGGATATTACAGGGCAGGGTAGAGCAGGGCAGGATAGAGCAGGGCAGGATATTACAGGGCAGGGTAGAGCAGGGCAGGATAGAGCAGGGCAGGGTAGAGCAGGGCAGGATAGAGCAGGGCAGGGTAGAGCATGTCAGGGTAGAGCAGGGCAGGGTAGAGCAGAGCAGGGTAGAGCAGAGCAGGGTAGAGCAGGGAAAGGTAGAGCAGGGCGGGATAGAGCAGGGCGGGATAGAGCATGTCAGGATATAGCAGGGCAGGATATAGCAGGGCAGGGTAGAGTAGGGCAGGATAGAGCATGTCAGGGTAGAGCAGGGCAGGATAGAGCATGTCAGGATATAGCAGGGCAGGATAGAGCATGTCAGGATAGAGCATGTCAGGATAGAGCATGTCAGGATAGGCAGGGCAAGATAGAGCAGGGCAGGATAGAGCAGGGCAGGGTAGAGCAGGGCAGGGTAGAGCATGTCAGGATAGGCAGGGCAGGGTAGAGCAGGGCAGGGTAGAGCATGTCAGGATAGGCAGGGCAGGATAGAGCAGGGCAGGGTAGAGCATGTCAGGATAGGCAGGGCAGGATAGAGCAGGGCAGGGTAGAGCAGGGCAGGGTAGAGCATGTCAGGGTAGAGCAGAGCAGGATAGAGCAGGGTAGAGCAGGGCAGGGTAGAGCAGGGCAGGGTAGAGCATGTCAGGGTAGAGCAGGGCAGGGTAGAGCAGAGCAGAGTAGAGCAGGGCAGGATAGAGCAGGGCAAGGTAGAGCAGGGCAGGATAGAGCAGGGCGGGATAGAGCATGTCAGGATATAGCAGGGCAGGATAGAGCATGTCAGGATAGAGCATGTCAGGATAGAGCATGTCAGGATAGGCAGGGCAAGATAGAGCAGGGCAGGATAGAGCAGGGCAGGGTAGAGCAGGGCAGGATAGGCAGGGCAGGATAGAGCATGTCAGGGTAGAGCATGTCAGGATAGGCAGGGCAGGATAGAGCAGGGCAGGATAGAGCAGGGCAGGATATTACAGGGCAGGGTAGAGCAGGGCAGGATAGAGCAGGGCAGGATATTACAGGGCAGGGTAGAGCAGGGCAGGATAGAGCAGGGCAGGGTAGAGCAGGGCAGGATAGAGCAGGGCAGGGTAGAGCATGTCAGGGTAGAGCAGGGCAGGGTAGAGCAGGGCAGGGTAGAGCAGAGCAGGGTAGAGCAGAGCAGGGTAGAGCAGGGAAAGGTAGAGCAGGGCGGGATAGAGCAGGGCGGGATAGAGCATGTCAGGATATAGCAGGGCAGGATATAGCAGGGCAGGGTAGAGTAGGGCAGGATAGAGCATGTCAGGGTAGAGCAGGGCAGGATAGAGCATGTCAGGATATAGCAGGGCAGGATAGAGCATGTCAGGATAGAGCATGTCAGGATAGAGCATGTCAGGATAGGCAGGGCAAGATAGAGCAGGGCAGGATAGAGCAGGGCAGGGTAGAGCAGGGCAGGGTAGAGCATGTCAGGATAGGCAGGGCAGGATAGAGCAGGGCAGGGTAGAGCATGTCAGGATAGGCAGGGCAGGATAGAGCAGGGCAGGGTAGAGCAGGGCAGGATAGAGCATGTCAGGGTAGAGCAGAGCAGGATAGAGCAGAGCAGGGCAGGGTAGAGCAGGGCAGGGTAGAGCAGGGCAGGATAGAGCAGGGCAGGATATTACAGGGCAGGGTAGAGCAGGGCAGGATAGAGCAGGGCAGGATAGAGCAGGGCAGGATATTACAGGGCAGGGTAGAGCAGGGCAGGATAGAGCAGGGCAGGGTAGAGCAGGGCAGGATGTTACAGGGCAGGGTAGAGCAGGGCAGGATAGAGCAGGGCAGGATAGAGCAGGGCAGGATAGAGCAGGGCAGGATATTACAGGGCAGGGTAGAGCAGGGCAGGATAGAGCAGGGCAGGATATTACAGGGCAGGGTAGAGCAGGGCAGGATAGAGCAGGGCAGGGTAGAGCATGTCAGGATAGGCAGGGCAGGATAGAGCAGGGCAGGATAGAGCAGGGCAGGATATTACAGGGCAGGGTAGAGCAGGGCAGGATAGAGCAGGGCAGGATATTACAGGGCAGGGTAGAGCAGGGCAGGATAGAGCAGGGCAGGGTAGAGCAGGGCAGGATAGAGCAGGGCAGGGTAGAGCATGTCAGGGTAGAGCAGGGCAGGGTAGAGCAGGGCAGGGTAGAGCAGAGCAGGGTAGAGCAGAGCAGGGTAGAGCAGGGAAAGGTAGAGCAGGGCGGGATAGAGCAGGGCGGGATAGAGCATGTCAGGATATAGCAGGGCAGGATATAGCAGGGCAGGGTAGAGTAGGGCAGGATAGAGCATGTCAGGGTAGAGCAGGGCAGGATAGAGCATGTCAGGATATAGCAGGGCAGGATAGAGCAGGGCAGGATATTACAGGGCAGGGTAGAGCAGGGCAGGATAGAGCAGGGCAGGATAGAGCAGGGCAGGATATTACAGGGCAGGGTAGAGCAGGGCAGGATAGAGCAGGGCAGGATAGAGCAGGGCAGGATAGAGCAGGGCAGGATATTACAGGGCAGGGTAGAGCAGGGCAGGATAGAGCAGGGCAGGATAGAGCAGGGCAGGATATTACAGGGCAGGGTAGAGCAGGGCAGGATAGAGCAGGGCAGGGTAGAGCAGGGCAGGATGTTACAGGGCAGGGTAGAGCAGGGCAGCATAGAGCAGGGCAGGATAGAGCAGGGCAGGATAGAGCAGGGCAGGATATTACAGGGCAGGGTAGAGCAGGGCAGGATAGAGCAGGGCAGGATATTACAGGGCAGGGTAGAGCAGGGCAGGATAGAGCAGGGCAGGGTAGAGCATGTCAGGATAGGCAGGGCAGGATAGAGCAGGGCAGGATAGAGCAGGGCAGGATATTACAGGGCAGGGTAGAGCAGGGCAGGATAGAGCAGGGCAGGGTAGAGCAGGGCAGGATAGAGCAGGGCAGGGTAGAGCAGGGCAGGATAGAGCAGGGCAGGGTAGAGCATGTCAGGATAGGCAGGGCAGGATAGAGCAGGGCAGGATAGAGCAGGGCAGGATATTACAGGGCAGGGTAGAGCAGGGCAGGATAGAGCAGGGCAGGGTAGAGCAGGGCAGGATAGAGCAGGGCAGGGTAGAGCAGGGCAGGATAGAGCAGGGCAGGGTAGAGCATGTCAGGATAGGCAGGGCAGGATAGAGCAGGGCAGGATAGAGCAGGGCAGGATATTACAGGGCAGGGTAGAGCAGGGCAGGATAGAGCAGGGCAGGATATTACAGGGCAGGGTAGAGCAGGGCAGGATAGAGCAGGGCAGGGTAGAGCAGGGCAGGATAGAGCAGGGCAGGGTAGAGCATGTCAGGGTAGAGCAGGGCAGGGTAGAGCAGGGCAGGGTAGAGCAGAGCAGGGTAGAGCAGAGCAGGGTAGAGCAGGGAAAGGTAGAGCAGGGCGGGATAGAGCAGGCGGGATAGAGCATGTCAGGATATAGCAGGGCAGGATATAGCAGGGCAGGGTAGAGTAGGGCAGGATAGAGCATGTCAGGGTAGAGCAGGGCAGGATAGAGCATGTCAGGATATAGCAGGGCAGGATAGAGCATGTCAGGATAGAGCATGTCAGGATAGAGCATGTCAGGATAGGCAGGGCAAGATAGAGCAGGGCAGGATAGAGCAGGGCAGGGTAGAGCAGGGCAGGGTAGAGCATGGCAGGATAGGCAGGGCAGGATAGAGCAGGGCAGGGTAGAGCATGTCAGGATAGGCAGGGCAGGATAGAGCAGGGCAGGGGTAGAGCAGGGCAGGATAGAGCATGTCAGGGTAGAGCAGAGCAGGATAGAGCAGAGCAGGGCAGGGTAGAGCAGGGCAGGGTAGAGCAGGGCAGGATAGAGCAGGGCAGGATATTACAGGGCAGGGTAGAGCAGGGCAGGATAGAGCAGGGCAGGATAGAGCAGGGCAGGATATTAAAGGGCAGGGTAGAGCAGGGCAGGATAGAGCAGGGCAGGGTAGAGCAGGGCAGGATATTACAGGGCAGGGTAGAGCAGGGCAGGATAGAGCAGGGCAGGATAGAGCAGGGCAGGATAGAGCAGGGCAGGATATTACAGGGCAGGGTAGAGCAGGGCAGGATAGAGCAGGGCAGGGTAGAGCAGGGCAGGATATTACAGGGCAGGGTAGAGCAGGGCAGGATAGAGCAGGGCAGGATAGAGCAGGGCAGGATATTACAGGGCAGGGTAGAGCAGGGCAGGATAGAGCAGGGCAGGGTAGAGCAGGGCATGATATTATAGGGCAGGGTAGAGCAGGGCAGGATAGAGCAGGGCAGGGTAGAGCAGGGCAGGGTAGAGCAGGGCAGGGTAGAGCAGAGCAGGATAGAGCAGGGCAGGGTAGAGCAGGGCAGTATAGGTGGATTAGTGGAGTGTTGTATTCTAGCTGCTGAAGTCTAAATCCCCCAGGGCTCCAGATAAAGATCATCTATCAGGCCATTCCTCCCATGAAGCACAGAGGATCATCCACTCCCTTCATTACCCAACTCACACACACAAACACTCTAACACACACATGTACCCACGCACACACACAGACACACACTTACACACGCACACTTACACGCAAGCACGCACACACGCAAGCACACAAAAGCTCACACAAGCTGCTGAGGTAGACACACATTTACACACGGGGAGTGGGGTTCTCAGAGGGCCAACACACTCAGTCTCTAACATGGATGAACACAGTGCAATGGTACTGTCTCTCTAACACACGGATGGGCATGGTACAACGGTACTGTCTCTCTGACACACAGATGGGCCTGGTACAACGGTACTGTCTCTCTGACACACAGATGGGCATGGTACAACGGTACTGTCTCTCTAACACACGGATGGGCATGGTACAACGGTACTGTCTCTCTGACACACGGATGGGCATGGTACTATCTCGCTGACACACGGATGGGCCTGGTACAACGGTACTGTCTCTCTAACACACGGATGGGCATGGTACAAAGGTACTGTCTCTCTAAAACATGGATGGCATGGTACTGTCTCGCTGACACACGGATGGGCCTGGTACAACGGTACTGTCTCTCTGACACACAGATGGGCATGGTATAACGGTACTGTCTCTCTGACACACAGATGGGCATGGTACAACGGTACTGTCTCTCTGACACACGGATGGGCATGGTACAACGGTACTGTCTCTCTGACACACGGATGGGCATGGTATAACGGTACTGTCTCTCTGACACACAGATGGGTCTGGTACAACGGTACTGTCTCTCTAACACACAGATGGGTCTGGTACAACGGTACTGTCTCTCTGACACACAGATGGGTCTGGTACAACGGTACTGTCTCTCTGACACACGGATGGGCATGGTATAACGGTACTGTCTCTCTGACACACAGATGGGCATGGTACAACGGTACTGTCTCTCTGACACACAGATGGGTCTGGTACAACGGTACTGTCTCTCTAACACACAGATGGGCCTGGTACAACGGTACTGTCTCTCTGACACACAGATGGGCCTGGTACAACGGTACTGTCTCTCTGACACACAGATGGGTCTGGTACAACGGTACTGTCTCTCTAACACACAGATGGGCCTGGTACAACGGTACTGTCTCTCTGACACACAGATGGGTCTGGTACAACGGTACTGTCTCTCTAACACACAGATGGGCCTGGTACAACGGTACTGTCTCTCTGACACACGGATGGGCATGGTATAACGGTACTGTCTCTCTGACACACAGATGGGTCTGGTACAACGGTACTGTCTCTCTAACACACAGATGGGCCTGGTATAACGGTACTGTCTTCCATATGAACACAGTCTCTCCCTCTCAAACACACAGTGTTGTAATGTGATGTAATGGTGTTTCTCTCTCTATCACTCAGACTCATACAGTACAAGTCATGTTGCTGATTCACTCCTTCCTGTCTTCTATTGTCCTGTCATCACTCCTCACATCAAACTCCTGTCTTTCACCACCTCTCCTCTCATCCTCTTCCTCATCTCTCTCTTTCTCCCTCTCTTCTTAGGTTTACGGGTTTACGGGTCCTATCCCCTCTGTTCATTTAGTGCTCTGATTCTCCCGTCATAAAACGTGTGTAGGACTTCGGGCAAATTGAACGAGAAGCTGCTCGGCACGGCCCAACCCAGCCCGTCAGAACCTTGCATTACACTGATCTGATTTACGATTGATCTGATTTACGATTGGCCCAAACTGGGTAGTAACTCACACTGCCGTGACGGTTTATTGGCTGGTGTGTTCACTCCGCGGTACATGCAGCTGTGCTCAACCCTGTCAATGTGAAAGGTCTTAAAGCCTCCTGTATAGTAAGGTTCCCTGTCAGAAATCACTTTGAGTCACCCTCTACTTTCTGTTCTGAGTAGAGTGAGTTCAGGTAAATTGACTCAGCAAGTCAAGCTTTTCCCATAAAAACGCTTGACTTTCTGACTTTAAGCGCTCTGAGTGGGAGCGAGAACAATCCGTGAGTGTGTGTAGCACACAGCACCTGCTATTTCAAAACAAAGACTCAGAGAGAAAGAGAGAGAGAGCGAGCAAGGGAGAGAGAGAGAGAGAGAGAGAGAGAGAGAGCGAGCAAGGGAGAGAGAGAGAGAGAGCGAGAGAGAGACTCATGTATTTTCCTGGTGGTTAAAAGAGACCTGTGTGACACAAGGCATTCTGAGAAAATCAATTCCAAGCTCTTACGGTTCGCTCAATGTTTCACCCCTCCGGTGACGCTTTCCAAAAACATGGTCGTATTCTGAAAGGCAGGCACACACCCTCTCTCCCCTTCCCTACTCCTCTCTCTCTCCCTACTCTTTCTCCCCTTCCCTCCTCCTCTCTCTCTCCCTACTCTTTCTCCCCTTCCCTCCTCTCTCTCCCTACTCTTTCTCCCCTTCCCTCCTCTCCTCTCTCTTCCTACTCTTTCTCCCCTTCCTTCCTCCTCTCTCTCTCCCTACTCTTTCTCCCCTTCCCTCCTCCTCTCTCTCTCCCTACTCTTTCTCCCCTTCCCTCCTCCTCTCTCTCTTCCTACTCTTTCTCCCCTTCCCTCCTCCTCTCTCTCTTCCTACTCTTTCTCCCCTTCCCTCCTCCTCTCTCTCTCCCTACTCTTTCTCCCCTTCCCTCCTCTCTCTCTCCCTACTCTTTCTCCCCTTCCCTCCTCCTCTCTCTCTTCCTACTCTTTCTCCCCTTCCCTCCTCCTCTCTCTCTTCCTACTCTTTCTCCCCTGCAGTCCTCCTCTCTCTCTCCCTAACCTTTCTCCTCTTCCCTCCTCCTCTCTCTCTTCCTACTCTTTCTCCCCTTCCCTCCTCCTCTCTCTCTTCCTACTCTTTCTCCCCTTCCCTCCTCCTCTCTCTCTCCCTACTCTTTCTCCCCTTCCCTCCTCCTCTCTCTCTTCATACTCTTTCTCCACTGCAGTCCTCCTTTCTCTCTTCCTACTATTTCTCCCTTGCAGTCCTCCTTTCTTATCTTAGACGAACCGGGACCTGAGAATGAGTTTCAAAAGTAAATCTCACCCCGAGGAGTTGAGTAGTGTTCACCTATACCCTGTCACTCCCACGTCTCTCTTACACACACACGCACACACACACACACACACACACACACACACACACACACACACACACACACACACACACACACACACACACACACACACACACACACACACACACACACACACACACACACACACACACACACACACACACACACACACACACAGTCTGAGGTATTCCCTTCCTCCCCAGTAAACAACTATAAGCAGTATATTTCTATGTGCTTTTGTGTGTGTGTGTGTGTGTGTGTGTGTGTGTGTGTGTGTGTGTGTGTTTCTGTTAAGCCTTACAGGCAACAGTGTTGGTTGAGTAAAGATCTACCCTCACACACACACACACACACACAGCACAGCAGTTGTTGCTAACGGATGTTGACTACAGTTTCTGAGGTTTCTGCCCTCCTTGAATAGCCTTCTTTCAGGTTCCAGCTCATCGTCTGTTGGCAGACTCTCTGTTCATACACACAGGCCAGAGGATGTTGTCAGACTCTCTGTTCATACACACAGGCCAGAGGATGTTGTCAGACTCTCTGTTCATACACACAGGCCAGAGGATGTTGGCAGACTCTCTGTTCATACACACAGGCCAGAGGATGTTGGCAGACTCTATGTTCATACACACAGGCCAGAGGATGTTGGCAGACTCTATGTTCATACACACAGGCCAGAGGATGTTGGCAGACTCTCTGTTCATACACACAGGCCAGAGGATGTTGGCAGACTCTATGTTCATACACACAGGCCAGAGGATGTTGGCAGACTCTCTGTTCATACACACAGGCCAGAGGATGTTGTCTCCTGTTCCAAAACACAGGCTAGAAAACTACAGTGACATGAACACACCATGTAGAACAGAGGTGAAGACACACGTATACAGACACATATATATACACACACATACACATACACATACACACACACACACACACACACACGAGAGCTAAAACACACATACAGTGCCTTGCGAAAGTATTCGGCCCCCTTGAACTTTGCGACCTTTTGCCACATTTCAGGCAATATAGATATAAAACTGTATTTTTTGTGTGAAGAATCAACAACAAGTGGGACACAATCATGAAGTGGAACGACATTTATTGGATATTTCAAACTTTTTTAACAAATCAAAAACTGAAAAATTGGGCGTGCAAAATTATTCAGCCCCTTTACTTTCAGTGCAGCAAACTCTCTCCAGAAGTTCAGTGAGGAACTCTGAATGATCCAATGTTGACCTAAATGACTAATGATGATAAATACAATCCACCTGTGTGTAATCAAGTCTCCGTATAAATGCACCTGCACTGTGATAGTCTCAGAGGTCCGTTAAAAGCGCAGAGAGCATCATGAAGAACAAGGAACACACCAGGTAGGTCCGAGATACCGTTGTGAAGAAGTTTAAAGCCGGATTTGGATACAAAAAGATTTCCCAAGCTTTAAACATCCCAAGAAGCACTGTGCAAGCGATAATATTGAAATGAAAGGAGTATCAGACCACTGCAAATCTACCAAGACCTGGCCGTCCCTCTAAACTTTCAGCTAATACAAGGAGAAGACTGATCAGAGATGCAGCCAAGAGGCCCATGATCACTCTGGATGAACTGCAGAGATCTACAGCTGAGGTGGGAGACTGTCCATAGGACAACAATCAGTCGACAATCAGTCGTATATTGCACAAATCTGGCCTTTATGGAAGAGTGGCAAGAAGAAAGCCATTTCTTAAAGATATCCATAAAAAGTGTTGTTTAAAGTTTGCCACAAGCCACCTGGGAGACACACCAAACATGTGGAAGAAGGTGCTCTGGTCAGATGAAACCAAAATTGAACTTTTTGGCAACAATGCAAAACGTTATGTATGGCGTAAAAGCAACACAGCTCATCACCCTGAACACACCATCCCCACTGTCAAACATGGTGGTGGCAGCATCATGGTTTGGACCTGCTTTTTTTCAGCAGGGACAGGGAAGATGGTTAAAATTGATGGGAAGATGGATGGAGCCAAATACAGGATCATTCTGGAAGAAAACCTGATGGAGTCTGCAAAAGACCTGAGACTGGGACGGAGATTTGTCTTCCAACAAGACAATGATCCAAAACATAAAGCAAAATCTACAATGGACTGGTTCAAAATAAACATATCCAGGTGTTAGAATGGCCAAGTCAAAGTCCAGACCTGAATCCAATCGAGAATCTGTGGAAAGAACTGAAAACTGCTGTTCACAAATGCTCTCCATCCAACCTCACTGAGCTCGAGCTGTTTTGCAAGGAGGAATGGGAAAAAATGTCAGTCTCTCGATGTGCAAAACTAATAGAGACATACCCCAAGCGACTTACAGCTGTAATCGCAGCAAAAGGTGGAGCTACAAAGTATTAACTTAAGGGGGCTGAATAATTTTGCACGCCCAATTTTTCAGTTTTTGATTTGTTAAAAAAGTTTGAAATATCCAATAAATGTCGTTCCACTTCATGATTGTGTCCCACTTGTTGTTGATTCTTCACACAAAAAATACAGTTTTATACCTTTATGTTTGAAGCCTGAAATGTGGCAAAAGGTCGCAAAGTTCAAGGGGGCCGAATACTTTCGCAAGGCACTGTAGATAGACAGGGAAACAACTCTACCTCTCCTCTCCATTAAATTTCCTCTCCCTCTCCACTCCCTCTCCTCTCCTTTAAATCTCCTCTCCTTTAAATCCCCTTTAACTCGTCGTCCTCTCATCTCCTTTAATTCTCTTCCCCTCTCTTTTAAATCTACTCTCCCTCTCCTCTCCTTCAATCTCCTCTCCCTTTCCCCTCCTTTAAATCTCCTCTCCTTCAACTTTCCTCTTCCTCTCCTTTAAATCTAAACTCCTCTCCTTTAAATCTCCTCTCCCTCTCATCTCCTTTAAATCTCCTTTCCAACTCTCCTCTCCTTCTCTTCTAAATCTCCTCTCCCCCTCCTCTCCTCTCCTTTAAATCTCCTCTCCTTTAAATCTCCTCTCCCTCTACTCTCCTTTAAATCTCCTCTCCTTTAAATCTCCTCTCCTTCTCTCCTTTAAATCTAAACTCCTCTCCTTTAAATCTCCTCTCCTTTACTCTCCTCTCCTGTCCTCTCCCTGTCGTCTCCTTTAAATCCCCTCTCCACCTCTCCTCTTCCTCTCCTTTAAATCTCCTCTCATTTAAACCTCCACTCCTCTCCTTTAAATCTCCTCTCCTTCAACTCTCCTCTTCCTCGCTTTTAAATCTAAACTCCTCTCCTTTAAATCTCCTCTTCCTCTCCTTTAAATCTCCTCTCCTG
Source organism: Oncorhynchus masou masou (assembly GCF_036934945.1). Lineage (NCBI taxonomy): Eukaryota > Metazoa > Chordata > Actinopteri > Salmoniformes > Salmonidae > Oncorhynchus > Oncorhynchus masou. Next base: position 264,045 of record NW_027014519.1, on the reverse strand, counting down.
TCCTCTCCCTCATCTCCTTTAAATCTCCTTTCCAACTCTCCTCTTCCTCTCCTCTAAATCTCCTCTCCCTCTCCTTTCATCTAAACCTCCAATCCCCTCCTTTAAATCTCCTCTCCCTCTCCTATCCTTTAAATCGAAACTCATCTCCTTTAAATCTCCTCTCCTTTAATCTCCTCTCCTGTCCTCTCCCTGTCCTCTCCTTTAAATCTCCTCTCCACCTCTCCTCTTCCACTCATCTAAATCTCCTTCTCCTCTCATTTAAACTTCCTCTCCTCTCCTTTAAATCTCCTCTCCCTCTCCTCTCCTTTAAATCTCCTCTCCCTCTCCTCTCCATTAGATCTCCTCTCCCTCTCCTCTCATTTAAACCTCCTCCCCTCTCCTTTAAATCTCCTCTCCCTATCCTCTCCTTTAAATCTCCTCTCCTTTAAATCTCCACTCCCTCTCCTCTCCTTTAGATCTCCTCTACCTCTCCGCTCCTTGAGATCTCCTCTCCCTCTCCTCTCCTTGAGATCTCCTCTCCCTCCCCTCTCCTTTAGATCTCCTCTCCTTTAAATCTCCTCTCCTTTAGATCTCCTCTCCCTCTCCTCTCCTTGAGATCTCCTCTTCCTCTCCTCTCCTTGAAATCTCCTCTCCTTGAGATCTCCTCTTCCTCTCCTCTCCTTGAAATCTCCTCTCCCTCTCCTCTCCTTTACATCTCCTCTCCCTCTCCTCTCCTTGAGATCTCCTCTCCCTCTCCTCTCCTTGAGATCTCCTCTCCCTCTCCTCTCCTTGAAATCTCCTCTCCCTCTCCTTTAGATCTCCTCTCCTCTCCTTTAGATCTCCTCTCCTCTCCTTTAGATCTCCTCTCCCTCTCCTCTCCTTTAGATCTCCTCTCCCTCTCCTCTCCTTTAGATCTCCTCTCCTCTCCTTTAGATCTCCTCTCCCTCTCCTCTCCTTTAGATCTCCTCTCCCTCTCCTCTCCTTTACATCTCCTCTCCCTCTCCTCTCCTTTACATCTCCTCTCCCTCTCCTTAATGTGTGTGTGTGTGTGTGTGTGTGTGTGTGTGTGTGTGTGTGTGTGTGTGTGTGTGTGTGTGTGTGTGTGTGTGTGAAAATCCAGAGCAAAGGTCGTTCAGAAATTCCTGTTCAATAAAATAAAAGTTTGTTGAAACCTTTAGAATGTTTTCAAAGAGAGTAGCTCCTGGTTAGCTATTTCCACACACTGGTTACAATACATTGAAATAATGATGATGATAATATGAATGCACACACACACACACACACACACACATTTATGCTATAACCAAGAACAATGCTGTTGGGTAGTGCCCTTTCAACAGATATTGAGACAAAGCTATTCAAACTCCAAACCCTCCAACACTGTTACTAAGACTCCACTCCAAGCTTGTTCTGCTGTTACTAAGACTCCACTCCAACCTTGTTCTGCTGTTACTAAGACTCCACTCCAGGCTTGTTCTGCTGTTACTAAGACTCCACTCCAAGCTGGTTCTGCTGTTACTAAGACTCCACTCCAAGCTTGTTCTGCTGTTACTAAGACTCCACTCCAAGCTTGTTCTGCTGTTACTAAGACTCCACTCCAAGCTTGTTCTGCTGTTACTAAGACTCCACTCCAAGCTTGTTCTGCTGTTACTAAGACTCCACTCCAAGCTTGTTCTGCTGTTACTAAGACTCCACTCCAAGCTTGTTCTGCTGTTACTAAGACTCCACTCCAAGCTGGTTCTGCTGTTACTAAGACTCCACTCCAAGCTTGTTCTGCTGTTACTAAGACTCCGCTCCAAGCTTGTTCTGCTGTTACTAAGACTCCACTCCAAGCTTGTTCTGCTGTTACTAAGACTCCACTCCAAGCTTGTTCTGCTGTTACTAAGACTCTACTCCAAGCTTGTTCTGCTGTTACTAAGACTCCACTCCAAGCTTGTTCTGCTGTTACTAAGACTCCACTCCAGGCTTGTTCTGCTGTTACTAAGACTCCTCTCCAAGCTTGTTCTGCTGTTACTAAGACTCCACTCCAAGCTTGTTCTGTTGTTACTAAGACTCCACTCCAAGCTTGTTCTGCTGTTACTAAGACTCCACTCCAAGCTTGTTCTGCTGTTACTAAGACTCCACTCCAAGCTTGTTCTGCTGTTACTAAGACTCCACTCCAAGCTTGTTCTGCTGTTACTAAGACTCCACTCCAAGCTTGTTCTGCTGTTACTAAGACTCCACTCCAACCTTGTTCTGCTGTACCTAAGACTCCACTCCAGGCTTGTTCTGCTGTTACTAAGACTCCACTCCAAGCTTGTTCTGCTGTTACTAAGACTCCACTCCAAGCTTGTTCTGCTGTTACTAAGACTCCACTCCAAGCTTGTTCTGCTGTTACTAAGACTCCACTCCAAGCTCGTTCTGCTGTTACTAAGACTCCACTCCAAGCTTGTTCTGCTGTTACTAAGACTCCACTCCAAGCTCGTTCTGCTGTTACTAAGACTCCACTCCAAGCTTGTTCTGCTGTTACTAAGACTCCACTCCAAGCTCGTTCTGCTGTTACTAAGACTCCACTCCAAGCTTGTTCTGCTGTTACTAAGACTCCTTGACATCATCATTGAGATGGGTCACAAACACACACACACGCAGACACGCACACACTCACACACACACACACACACACACACACACACACACACACACACACACACACAAAAAGTGTGTGAGTGTGTGTGCAGTTGTAAACATTGTCTGCTACTGCTACTGCTCTCTGTTAAGTAGTGCACTGGGCACCCGTTTGGCCCCATATGCTGTGAAGGACTGGCAAGGCTGGCACGGGCTGGCACTGGCTGGCACAGACTGGCACGGGCCGATGGCAGGGTTGAGCGGGTCCACCTGTCGACAGAGATCTGGATGGGCAAACATATCAATCCTGGCTTGGCAACTCTCACACACACACCTCCCCTGCTCAGCTCTTACGCACACCAGAGACGGGGAAGAGCAGGCCAAGACTGAGACAGATCAGAGACAAAGACAGAACAGACATAGACCAGAGACTGACCAGAGACCGAGACAGAGACAGATCAGAGATAGAGACAACCAGAGACAGACCAGAGACAGAGACAGACCAGAGACAGACCAGAGACAGATCAGAGACAGATACAGAGACAGATCAGAGACAGAGACAAGCAGAGACAGACCAGAGACAGACCAGAGACAGATCAGAGACAGATACAGAGACAGATCAGAGACAGAGACAAGCAGAGACAGAGCAGAGACCGAGACAGACCAGAGACAGACCAGAGACAGACCAGAGACAGACCAAAGACAGAGACAGACCAGAAACAGACCAGAGACAAAGACAGATCAGAGACAAAGACAAGCACAGATGCATGTAGGGCAGAATTGGGCCGTTTTCCAGTAATAATGAAAATACAGAAAAGATCATAAAAATTTTGGCTACATCTGAATTCAAGTCCAAATTCAAGTCTGCAATTTAAATCACTTCAAACCCAAGAGCTGAGCCCAGAAACGAGCCCTCTCAGTCAGCTGGTGTTGGACCTCACCAACCAAGCTGACACCAGCACTGCTTCAAAAGAAAGAATTCCAATAAGCAAAATCATGAACCAATCAAAGGAATCATATTTACAACATTGGAAAAATTAAACAAAATCCCAAAGCCGACTAAATTGCTATCTGACCCTAAACAGAGAATATGAATTGGCTGATTATCTCTACTCTGTCAGAGATACGAAGCAGAGACAGATCCTTACCAAGTCCAGGCTGAGTGACCACCGATTGGCAATAGAAACCGGCAGACATAAAAAGACATGGCTACCCAAAGAGGAGCGTGTATGTGGTCACTGCATAACAGGGGATGTAGAGACAGAGATGCAGTTTCTCCTTTACTGCGATAAATATTCCTCACAAAGAGATTCATTATTCACAGAAATGACTACACATATTCCAAATTTTTACAAATTGAACCCAGAGGAAAAACTAAGAATACTCATGGGCGAAGGAGCAATGGCTCCTCTTGCAGACAAATATGTATTTTCCTGCCATAGCCTGAGGGACACTGAATAATAACATCTGCATAGTAAGCAGTGACTTACTTATTATTGCTATTATTGTTATTACCGTAATTATTAATGTTTATCATTCCAAATGTGGGTGGTAATGGTAGTGATAACAGTTTAGTGATGGTAGTAGTAGTCGTAGTAATGATGATTGTAGTTGTAGTACTGATATAAAGGAGAGGACCGTTATTTAGTTATAAGTTAGTTATAGTTTCATTTTTCATAATTTGACAGAGAGAGAGAGTGAGACAGAGAGAGAGAGAGAGAGAGAGAGAGAGAGAGAGTGAGACAGAGAGAGAGAGAGAGAGAGAGAGACAGAGAGAGAGAGAGAGAGAGAGAGAGAGAGAGAGAGAGACAGAGGGAGAGAGACAGAGAGAGACAGAGAGGGAGAGAGACAGAGGGAGAGAGACAGAGAGAGACACAGAGAGAGAGAGAGAGAGAGAAACAGAGACAGAGAGAGAGTTACAGAGAGAGTGAGACAGAGAGAGAGAGAGAGAGAGAGAGAGAGTGAGACAGAGAGAGAGAGAGAGAGAGACAGAGGGAGAGAGACAGGGAGAGACAGAGAGGGAGAGAGACAGAGGGAGAGAGACAGAGAGAGACACAGAGAGAGAGAGAGAGAGAGAAACAGAGACAGAGAGAGAGGGAGAGAGAGAGACAGAGAGGAGAGAGAGAGAGAGAGAGAGAGAGAGAGAGAGGGGGAGAGAGACAGAGAGACAGAGAGACAGAGAGAGAGAGAGGGAGAGGAAGGAGGAAGGCTATCTACAGTGTAGTGACTCCGCCCCTGCCCACCTCTACCTCCCCTTTCCCACCTCCCCTTCCCCACCTCCACCTCCCCATGTCCACCTCCCCTTCCCCACCTCCACCTCCCCTTCCCCCCTCTTTGTGTCCCAGTCACCTTGAGAAGACGAGGGGGGGTCATGTGTGGTCATCAGAGCATGTCTAGTGTGGTACCCCCTAGTGTGGTAGTATGCTAATGACATGCACGGGGAACCAGAACATTCATCATATCCACATCTATCTATGTGTGTGTGTGTGTGTGTGTGTGTGTGTGGTGTGGTGTGGTGTGCGTGCATGCGTGTGTGTGTGGTGTGGTCTGTGTGGTGTGTGTGTGCGTGCGTGTGTGTGTGCGTGTGCGCGTGTGTGTGTGTGTGCGTGCGTGCGTGTGCGAGGCTATTATATGAATCTTGTGCTGAGTTACGAACATTTGTGTTTGATAGCATGGCTAGATCTATGTCTGTGTCTGTTGGGGAAGGTGTCTGTCTTTAGGTGTCTGTCTGTAGGTGTCTGTTGGGGAAGGTGTCTGTTGGGGAAGGTGTCTGTTGGGGAAGGTGTCTGTTGGGGAAGGTGTCTGTCTTTAGGTGTCTGTCTGTAGGTGTCTATAGGGGAAGGTGTCTGTCTGTAGGTGTCTGTCTGTAGGTGTCTATAGGGGAAGGTGTCTGTCTGTAGGGGAAGGTGTCTGTCTGTAGGTGTCTGTAGGGAAAGGTGTATGTCTGTAGGGGAAGGTGTCTGTCTGTAGGTGTCTGTCTGTAGGGGAAGGTGTCTGTCTGTAGGTGTGTGTCTGTGGGGGAAGGTGTCTGTCTGTAGGTGTCTGTAGGGGAAGGTGTCTGTAGGGGAAGGTGTCTGTCTGTAGGTGTCTGTAGGGGAAGGTGTCTGTAAGGGAAGGTGTCTGTAGGGGAAGGTGTCTGTAGGGGAAGGTGTCTGTAAGGGAAGGTGTCTGTCTGTAGGTGTCTGTAGGGGAAGGTGTCTGTCTGTAGGTGTCTGTAGGGGAAGGTGTCTGTCTGTAGGTGTCTGTCTGTAGGTGTCTGTAGGGGAAGGTGTCTGTCTGTAGGTGTCTGTCTGTAGGTGTCTGTAGGGGAAGGTGTGTGTCTGTAGGGGAAGGTGTCTGTCTGTAGGGGAAGGTGTGTGTCTGTAGGGGAAGGTGTCTGTCTGAAGGGGAAGGTGTGTGTCTGTAGAGGAAGGTGTCTGTCTGAAGGGGAAGGTGTGTGTCTGTAGAGGAAGGTGTCAGTTTGAAGGGGAAGGTGTGTGTCTGTAGGGGAAGGTGTGTGTTTGAAGGGGAAGGTGTCTGTCTGTAGGGGAAGGTGTGTGTCTGTAGGGGAAGGTGTGTGTCTGAAGGGGAAGGTGTCTGTAGGGGAAGGTGTCTGTCTGTAGGGGAAGGTGTCTGTTTGAAGGGGAAGGTGTATGTCTGTAGGGGAAGGTGTCTGTCTGTAGGGGAAGGTGTCTATCTGTAGGGGAAGGTGTCTATCTGTAGGGGAAGGTGTCTGTCTGTAGGGGAAGGTGTCTATCTGTAGGGGAAGGTGTCTATCTGTAGGGGAAGGTGTCTGTCTGTAGGGGAAGGTGTGTGTCTGTAGAGGAAGGTGTCTGTCTGAAGGGGAAGGTGTGTGTCTGTAGGGGAAGGTGTGTGTTTGAAGGGGAAGGTGTCTGTCTGTAGGGGAAGGTGTCTGTCTGTAGGGGAAGGTGTGTGTCTGTAGGGGAAGGTGTGTGTCTGTAGGGGAAGGTGTGTGTCTGTAGGGGAAGATGTGTGTCTGTAGGGGAAGGTGTGTGTCTGTAGGGGAAGGTGTGTGTCTGTAGGGGAAGGTGTGTGTCTGTAGGGGAAGGTGTCTGAATGAATGGGAAGGTGTATGTAAGTCAGGTGAGTATCCCTGCTCTCCTCCCCCTCTTTGGTAGCTACAACATCATTTTGCCTCCTCTCCTCCCCCTCTCTGGTAGCTACAACATCATTATCCCTGCTCTCCTCCCCCTCTGTGGTAGCTACAACATCATTATCCCTGCTCTCCTCCCCCTCTTTGGTAGCTACAACATGATTTTGCCTCCTCTCCTCCCCCTCTGTGGTAGCTACAACATCATTATGCCTCCTCTCCTCCCCCTCTGTGGTAGCTACAACATCAGTATCCCTGCTCTCCTCCCCCTCTGTGGTAGCTACGACATCATTATCCCTGCTCTCCTCTCCCTCTGTGGTAGCTACAACATCATTATCCCTGCTCTCCTCCCCCTCTGTGGTAGCTACAACACCATTATCCCTGCTCTCCTCCCCCTCTGTGGTAGCTACAACATCATTATCCCTGCTCTCCTCCCCCTCTGTGGTAGCTACAACATCATTTTGCCTTCTCTCCTCCTCCTCTGTGGTAGCTACAACATCATTATCCCTGCTCTCCTCCCCCTCTGTGGTCGCTACAACACCATTATCCCTCATCTCCTCCCCCTCTGTGGTAGCTACAACACCATTATCCTTCCTCTCCCCCCCCCTCTGTGGTAGCTACAACACCATTATCCCTCCTCTCCTCCCCCTCTGTGCCTTTTGCCTTCCCTTCTCAAGTGTTTTGATTAGCTTGATGAAAAAGTGTGTTTGTGTGTTTGTGTTTTTGTGTAAGAGGGAGAGCGAGAGATAGAGAGTCTTTGTGCATGCGTGTGTGTGTGTTTTTGTGTAAGATAGAGAGCAAGAGATAGTGTGTGTGCGAGCGTGCATGCGTGTGTGTGTGTGTGTGTGTGCGCATGTGAGTCCAGTAATGTCATTACTATGAGCCGGAATAGGAGCCCCTTGACATATGATGTTACCACCGTGACAGGTGGATGACAACAAACCAATCAGATGATGGCGTCCTCCTAACTCCCAGGTGGCGGCCTCACGTGATTGGCTGGCTCGGAACTGTCAGTTGGATGCCTCTGGGCAATTTACTTGAGAGGACGCAGTAACCGCAATGTTGAAAACACGTTGTGTGTCCCTTGGTGTGGAGTCAGCAAGTTTGATTCAGTGGGTTGGTTATGAAATTGTAGCATGACACAATTGGCTCTCTAGAGGATCAAACTGTAAGGGTACAATTGTGTACCTTTGACTAATGGACGTACCTTTGACTAATGGACATACCTTGACTAATGGACGTACCTTTGACTAATGGACATACCTTGACAATGGACATACCTTGACTAATGGACGTACCTTTGACTAATGGACGTACCTTGACTAATGGACGTACCTTTGACTAATGGACATACCTTTGACTAATGGACATACCTTTGACTAATGGACATACCTTTGACTAATGGACATACCTTGACTAATGGACATACCTTTGACTAATGGACATACCTTGACTAATGGACATACCTTGACTAATGGACATACCTTTGACTAATGGACATACCTTGACTAATGGACATACCTTTGACTAATGGACATACCTTGACTAATGGACATACCTTGACTAATGGACATACCTTGACTAATGGACATACCTTGACTAATGGACATACCTTGACTAATGGACATACCTTGACTAATGGACATACCTTGACTAATGGACATACCTTGACTAATGGACATACCTTGACTAATGGACATACCTTGACTAATGGACATACCTTGACTAATGGACATACCTTTGACTAATGGACATACCTTGACTAATGGACATACCTTGACTAATGGACATACCTTGACTAATGGACATACCTTGACTAATGGACATATCTTGACAATGGACATACCTTGACTAATGGACATACCTTGACAATGGACATACCTTTAATGACTAATGGACATACCTTGACTAATGGAATGGACATACCTTGACTAATGGACATACCTTGACTAATGGACATACCTTGACTAATGGACATACCTTGACTAATGGACATACCTTGACTAATGGACATACCTTGACTAATGGACATACCTTGACTAATGGACATACCTTGACTAATGGACATACCTTGACTAATGGACATACCTTGACTAATGGACATACCTTGACTAATGGACATACCTTGACTAATGGACATACCTTGACTAATGGACATACCTTGACTAATGGACATACCTTGACTAATGGACATACCTTGACTAATGGACATACCTTGACTAATGGACATACCTTGACAATGGACATACCTTTGACTAATGGACATACCTTGACTAATGGACATACCTTTGACTAATGGACATACCTTTGACTAATGGACATACCTTGACTAATGGACATACCTTTGACTAATGGACGTACCTTTGACTAATGGACATACCTTTGACTAATGGACATACCTTGACTAATGGACATACCTTTGACTAATGGACATACCTTGACTAATGGACATACCATTTGACTAATGGACATACCTTTGACTAATGGACATACCTTGACATACCTTTAATGGACATACCTTTGACTAATGGACATACCTTTGACTAATGGACATACCTTGACTAATGGACGTACCTTTGACTAATGGACGTACCTTGACTAATGGACATACCTTTGACTAATGGACGTACCTTTGACTAATGGACATACCTTGACTAATGGACATACCTTTGACTAATGGACATACCTTTGACTAATGGACATACCAATGGACATACCTTGACTAATGGACATACCTTTGACTAATGGACATACCTTGACAATGGACATACCTTGACTAATGGACATACCTTTGACTAATGGACATACCTTGACTAATGGACATACCTTTGACTAATGGACATACCTTGACTAATGGACATACCTTGACTAATGGACATACCTTTGACTAATGGACATACCTTGACTAATGGACATACCTTGACTAATGGACATACCTTGACTAATGGACATACCTTTGACTAATGGACATACCTTGACTAATGGACATACCTTGACTAATGGACATACCTTGACTAATGGACATACCTTGACTAATGGACATACCTTGACTAATGGACATACCTTGACTAATGGACATACCCTAATTGACTAATGGACATACCTTGACTAATGGACATACCTTGACTAATGGACGTACCTTGACTAATGGACGTACCTTTGACTAATGGACGTACCTTTGACTAATGGACATACCTTTGACTAATGGACATACCTTGACTAATGGACATACCTTGACTAATGGACATACCTTGACTAATGGACATACCTTGACTAATGGACATACCTTGACTAATGGACATACCTAATGGACATACCTTGACTAATGGACATACCTTGACTAATGGACATACCTTGACTAATGGACATACCTTGACTAATGGACATACCTTGACTAATGGACATACCTTGACTAATGGACATACCTTGACTAATGGACATACCTTGACTAATGGACATACCTTGACTAATGGACATACCTTTGACTAATGGACATACCTTGACTAATGGACATACCTTGACTAATGGACATACCTTGACTAATGGACATACCTTGACTAATGGACATACCTTGACTAATGGACATACCTTTGACTAATGGACATACCTTGACTAATGGACATACCTTGACTAATGGACATACCTTGACAATGGACATACCTTGACTAATGGACATACCTTGACAATGGACATACCTTGACTAATGGACATACCTTGACCAATGGACATACCTTGACAATGGACATACCTTGACCAATGGACATACCTTGACAATGGACATACCTTGACTAATGGACATACCTTTGACTAATGGACATACCTTGACTAATGGACATACCTTGAATAATGGACATACCTTTGACTAATGGACATACCTTGACTAATGGACATACCTTGACTAATGGACATACCTTTGACTAATGGACATACCTTGACAATGGACATACATTTGACTAATGGACATACCTTGACTAATGGACATACCTTGACTAATGGACATACCTTGACAATGGACATACCTTTGACTAATGGACATACCTTTGACTAATGGACATACCTTTGACTAATGGACATACCTTTGACTAATGGACATACCTTGACTAATGGACATACCTTTGACTAATGGACGTACCTTTGACTAATGGACGTACCTTTGACTAATGGACATACCTTGACTAATGGACATACCTTTGACTAATGGACATACCTTGACTAATGGACGTACCTTTGACTAATGGACATACCTTTGACTAATGGACATACCTTGACTAATGGACATACCTTTGACTAATGGACATACCTTTGACTAATGGACATACCTTGACTAATGGACATACCTTTGACTAATGGACGTACCTTGACTAATGGACATACCTTTGACTAATGGACATACCTTTGACTAATGGACATACCTTGACTAATGGACATACCTTTGACTAATGGACATACCTTGACTAATGGACATACCTTGACTAATGGACATACCTTTGACTAATGGACGTACCTTGACTAATGGACATTCCTTTGACTAATGGACATACCTTTGACTAATGGACATACCTTGACTAATGGACATACCTTTGACTAATGGACATACCTTGACTAATGGACATACCTTGACTAATGGACATACCTTTGACTAATGGACATACCTTGACTAATGGACATACCTTGACTAATGGACATACCTTGACTAATGGACATACCTTTGACTAATGGACATACCTTGACTAATGGACATACCTTGACTAATGGACATACCTTTGACTAATGGACATACCTTTGACTAATGGACATACCTTGACTAATGGACATACCTTGACTAATGGACATACCTTGACTAATGGACATACCTTTGACTAATGGACATACCTTGACTAATGGACATACCTTGACTAATGGACATACCTTTGACTAATGGACATACCTTTGACTAATGGACATACCTTTGACTAATGGACATACCTTTGACTAATGGACATACCTTTGACTAATGGACATACCTTGACTAATGGACATACCTTGACTAATGGACATACCTTGACTAATGGACATACCTTGACTAATGGACATACCTTGACTAATGGACATACCTTTGACTAATGGACATACCTTTGACTAATGGACATACCTTTGACTAATGGACATACCTTTGACTAATGGACATACCTTGACTAATGGACATACCTTGACTAATGGACATACCTTGACTAATGGACATACCTTGACTAATGGACATACCTTTGACTAATGGACATACCTTGACTAATGGACATACCTTGACTAATGGACATACCTTGACTAATGGACATACCTTGACTAATGGACATACCTTGACTAATGGACATACCTTGACTAATGGACATACCTTGACTAATGGACATACCTTTGACTAATGGACATACCTTGACTAATGGACATACCTTGACTAATGGACATACCTTGACTAATGGACATACCTTGACTAATGGACATACCTTGACTAATGGACATACCTTGACTAATGGACATACCTTGACTAATGGACATACCTTGACTAATGGACATACCTTGACAATGGACATACCTTGACTAATGGACATACCTTGACAATGGACATACCTTGACTAATGGACATACCTTGACTAATGGACATACCTTGACAATGGACATACCTTGACCAATGGACATACCTTGACAATGGACATACCTTGACTAATGGACATACCTTTGACTAATGGACATACCTTGACTAATGGACATACCTTGACTAATGGACATACCTTGACTAATGGACATACCTTGACTAATGGACATACCTTGACTAATGGACATACCTTGACTAATGGACATACCTTGACTAATGGACATACCTTGACAATGGACATACCTTGACTAATGGACATACCTTTGACTAATGGACATACCTTGACTAATGGACATACCTTGACTAATGGACATACCTTGACTAATGGACATACCTTGACTAATGGACGTACCTTGACAATGGACATACCTTTGACTAATGGACATACCTTTGACTAATGGACATACCTTGACTAATGGACATACCTTGACTAATGGACATACCTTGACTAATGGACATACCTTGACTAATGGACATAC